>NC_142088.1:5209016-5360409 GCF_054644295.1 Miniopterus natalensis | reverse complement strand
ATGGCACTGCTTTCACAATATTTTCTCCAATGCATTGTTCTTGTCACTGCTGTGAACTCCGCCATAGTAATAAAATCAGAGGTTCATTTCTTTAACATAGCTTGTACTAGAAAGTTATGTCTGCCTTGGAACAATAAAAAAGATTTCAACATTGTGATAATCACAGATTGGTTCAAACTTTTCGAAATATCAGATAGGTAGCCTGTCATCAAGTGTTAGAACCTGGAGAATCTTCAGAACAAACAACACTGTCTGCTGCTTGGTGAAAGCAAGCTATGAAATGTAACTCAAAGTTGGGGAGAAAAGGCAGAGACTGTAACTTTAACACAAGATAAACAATGCACAGTATCATGTTGTTTAAGATCATGTATGGCATAGGAATTGTACCTGAATTCAGAAGTACAGTTGACCCTGCAACAACACAGGGATTAGGGTGCCCAATACCCCCTTCCAGTCAAAAATCCACATATAACTTGAGTTGGCCTTCCATATACACAGATTTCAAACCGTGGGTCAAACAAAAGTACTAGTCTCAGAAAATATCTTTCAAAGGTTAAAAAAAAATATCCACATTTAGAATGTCATACACTCTAAAGACCAGTGCCCCACGTTACAACTAGTATGATTTTTACCTAAAATAGGTAAAATAATGACTGTGTTTATACAGAACATGTACAAACCTACAGCAAGAAAACTATTAAAGCTGCTGTTCTGAAACCTAAGTTTTTTAAATACCGATTCCTGGGCCCCATCAGAATGGGGGTAAGGGGAAGTTAAACTATTTTTTAAGCTCTGTACATTATTCTAATAGCTAGGTTTGAGAACTAACACAGGTTTACACCTTTTTTTTTTTTAGCTCTCATACAAATCACTTGATCCTTTGCAATCTTTACATGACTTTCCCACATCCCATAATTAATAACTGCCACTCATGTCCTTAGAATCCAGCAATTCCACTTCTAAGAACGTTCTATGAATTTAACGTAAAGAAATACTTATACAAATTTGTAAAGATACATGTAATCAAGAAGCTCACTGCAGTTATGTCAGAGTAGAAAAAATGGAGAAGATCCAAATGTTCTCAGGAAAGGAATGGTTAAATAAACACATGGCAGCAATTCTATGGCACACTTAAGAGGTTGTTAAAAACAAGAGTAGATCTGTGTGTACAGCACTGATACAGAAGGGCAGACATCCTTAATTCCTGCATCAATAGGCATAATTTTGTCTCGATGGGAGCTTACACTCAGTTGGCAGGACAGAAAATAATCAAGCCATTTGCACATTGTGGTCAAAGCCATGAAGGACAGAGGAGGAGAACACTGGGAGTAGAGAATAATAGGAAGGAGCAAGTAAAAAGCTACTTTTGGTTAAATCAGCTGGTACTATCTCTCTGAAGTGGTATTTTAAGCTCTGACCTGAACGATAAGAAAGAAACTTTAGGGGAAATAATGTGTATTTGTCTGAATATACATAGGAAAAAAGATCTAGAAAAATACACCTAAATGTTAATAGTAAAGAAGAGAAGGAAGTGGTAAAGAGATCCTATTTCAAGTCAAATCCTGCTCCACCATAAACCACATTACCTTGAACAATATTTTTACCTATCAAAGCCTTAGCTTTCCTCATCTATAAAATGGAGATAACTATATTTTATTAAGTTATGAAAACTAACTGAAAAACACTTAGAAAACATAGTAAGATAATTGAAAGGGAAAGGAAGAAAGAACTTGCATATTCAGTTTTAAAAGACACATCAACAAAAATACAGGTATAGAAATTATGAACACTAAATTAGGTATTTACAGATATTAAGGAACTTTATTTTATTATATCAAAGTATTGGCTTATGTCTTTAAGAGTTCTTTTTTAGAGAAGACTAAAATATTTACAGAAAGTTGCTTCAAAATAATTTGGGAGTAGAGGCAGGGATAAGGGCATGAGTTAAAAAAAAAAAGAAAGAGCGGCCTGAGCTAGGTCTAAGACACACTGAGGTTCATTATACAATTTGATTTCAGCACATGTTTGAAATCCTACGTAATAGTCTTTTATAAAAAGAGTAAACACTAAAATATATAATTATTTTTGAACAGGGAAGGAGATTTGCTTTTGATTGTTTTCAAAGAGTCATCACCACTTACTTTTTTAAAAACTAGGTCCGTAAAGATATCACTTTTATCAGAACTGAGAAGAGAAAAATTAAGCTTCTGGATATAGAGCAAATCATCCTTGACCTAAATATGTCAGCCTACATTTCATGAATTCATTCTTTAAATCATCTTCCAACTCTGACACAGTGTGAGACTATCAAAGAAAACACTACATCTTTCAGAGATGAAGGTATAAAACAAATCCTGTCTCCCACCCATTTGAGAAGCGGACACAGTAACTCTATATATCATCCATGTTTCTGTTTTCAGAATTCTAGAATGTATAAGAATTCCTTCTCATATACTATAAGAAGTTGCGCACAAGTCTTCCAATAATACAAGATGCAACCACCTAACAATGAACTTCAGAGGATGCAGAATCAATTCAACACCTCACCAACAATTTGCAGTGGAGCTAAGCAGCTATTATAACACTCCTCTGACAAAAGACAAAACTTTTCCATTTATGCTTTAGGCCTTTTGCTAAATCTTAAGCACTAACAGTGCCCTAAGATGTCATGTAAACATGGAATACACTGAAAACAAAGTTAAATACCTAGATGGACCAACAGATTAAAGTATAGTATTAACAGAAGTTCTCTTTCTCCTAAACTGAGCACTGGATCTTTTACTTAATATGTAAGTGGATAAACACAGCACTAATGATAGCTACAAAGGGTCTTTGACACACTAAATAAGGACAAGTGGTTCTGAAGCTTTCTAGCCTTGAAAATTTCCTCAGTTGAATAATGATGAAATATTAATAATAAATAATAACCATATTCAAACCAGTAAGGTTACAGTTAGCATTCTTAAAATGGGTACAAATATAGTCTGAACAAAATTTGTAAGGCAGGCTAGCTGTACAAATCCAATTTTCTTCTCCATTTTAATTCCTTTGTAGTTCTCACACTACCTTCTCCAACAGTTTATGAAAATTTTCAAAATATGAAAAATCTTGAGAATTGTTCAATACCCATAATTCCATTACCTATAGCTTTTACAAGTAACAAGTGTTTTACCACATATTCATCTATGCATCCTTCTGTCCATCCTTTTTTTGATGCATTTCAAAGTAAGCTGCAGATATAATTACAGTTTGCATGCATCGTTAACTAGTGTTCAAACTATTTCATGTTTTTAGTTAAATTTACATATAGTGACATGTCCAAATCTTAAGTATAAAACTCAATGAGTTTTGAAAAATACACAATACCTGTGTAACCTAAATCCTTAATCAAGATATGGAATATCACCCAAAGTTTCCTTGTGCTCATCCCAACTCTAAAACCACTGTTCTAATGTTTCTTACCAGAGGTTAGTTTTACCTGTTCTACCTTTTCACATACCACAGAGTACATATACTCCTTTATATAAAGCTTCTTTGACTCAGCACGATATTATGAGATTCATTCATGTTGCTGAGCATACACCTCCTTATTGCTTAGTATTCCACTACATGAACATCACATTTTGTTTATCCATTCTTCTGTTGAGGGACCCATGGACCGTCTCTAGGTTTTTGCCATTATGAATAAAACTGCTACAAGTATTCTTTGACAAGTCTTTCCATGGACATATGCTTTCATTTACCTTCAATAAATGCTAACAGTGGAATCACTAGATCATCAGGAAGATTATGATTAACTTTTTTTTTTTTAATTTTTTTTTTAATCCTCACTTGAGGATATTTTTTCCATTGCGTTACAGAGTAGAAGGGGGAGAGAGAGGGAAAGGGAGAGAAACAGACATCGACTGGTTGTCTCCTGCACGCGCCCTGACCAGGGCCAGGGATAGAGCCTGCAATGGAGGTTCGTGCCTTTGGCCAAAATCGAACCCAGGACCCTTCAGTCCACGGTTAGACACTTCAACCACTGAGCAAAACCAGCTACGGCATGATTAACTTTTAAAGAAACTACCAGACCTTCTTCCAAAGCAGCTTATACTATTTTACAGTCTTATCAATAAGTATAAAAGTTCCAACTGCTCTATAACCTCACCAATAGAGGGTAGTGTCAGTCTTTTAAATTTTAGCCATCCTGATGGGTGTGTAGCGCTATCTCACTGTTGTTCTAATTTATATTTCCCTAATGGCTAAAGATGTTGATCACTTTTGTTTGAAGTTCTTCCCACCCTACTCTCCAAACCCAAAATATTCCAGAACCCAATCTTACTTCAAACTTTTGTAAGTTAGTCTTTATCAACTCATAAAAAAATATGTATCTGTATCTATATATATCGATATATCTATATATCGATATAGATATATGTTACCCATTCAGTATTAAGATGACCAGATATATGCCTAATTCCTGGCCCACTAAACTGCTAAGACAGTCATCTTGCTGCAAAAAACAGTGAGGGGACAAAGGGAGACATCAGAGGAGAGAAAAGAGGAAAAGAAAACCTATACCTGAAAATCTGTACATGCCTGGCAAAGATGTGTAGCCATATTTTGAATAATGTGGAACCAAAACACTTCAAACCAGGGCATCCCAAGTCTTACCAATCTTTTAGTGCAATGCTGCTTAACATGTAGTACACTGAAAGGTCACCTGGGGATCCTGTTAAAATGCAGAGTCATAAAATAGAGGGATGAGACCTGAGGTACTGCCTTTTTCACAAGCTCCCTTGACAATCTGAGAACTACACTTTGAGTAGTAAGGCCTCAGAGCACCTAAATACCTGACAGAAGCAAAGTATAGCTTCTGTGAATAAAGACACCTTTATTCCAGGCCTCAGGAAAACCCTATAAATATAAACTAAGGACAGTGAACAGTACATAGAGAACACCTAAGTACATAAAGCACCATGAACAAAAATGTGCGAAAACAGAAACAGTCACACAGATTTCAAATGTTAAGAGTTATCAGACAAATCTTAAAATGCTCACTATGTTTAAGGGTATAAAGTACAAACTTGAAAAAGCCAAAAAAACACACACATAAGAACTACTAAAAGTGACATAGATTTCAAAAAGAACCAAACAGAACTTCTAATATGAAAAATAAAGCTCAATAGATGGGTGCGGCAGAGTATAAGACAAAGAAGATAGCAAAGCATTAAGATCAAGTAGAAGAAATTACGCAGAATGCAGCACAGAAAGGCCAAAAGATTAAAAATAAAGAAGATACACAGGGGATGTGAGAAGATCAAACAGTCTAATCAGAATTTAGGAAGTATAAGAGTAAAGGCATGGCAAAAGCATAGCTAAACACTGAATGGAAGAAACTTCTCTAGAGCTGGTGAAAGATACCAACTCAAAAATTCAAGGGGTCCAAACGATTCTAAACAACATAAACAAAAAGCCATATACACCTACACATGTCATAATAAAACTATAAGTACCAAAGATAGAGAAAATCTTAAAGTGCAAAGAGAGGGAGGTCATTACTATTTGCCAGGCTATAAGGAGCAACAATGAAAGCCATAAGACAGTGAAATTGTATATTTTTCATTACACTAAAGGTAAGTGCCAATAGAGAATTCTACGTCAAATGAAAGTTATCACCTAAGAATAAAGTTTTTGTCAGATAAAATCTGATAGTTTGTCCAGATAGTTTTGAGATGCAAGAAGAAATAAAGGTGACAAACATACAGATAAGTAAATAAACATAAACTCTATAAAATTTAGAGGTTTTAAAAATTGATTAAAGTAAAATGACAACAATATCTTAAGGTCAAGGAGCTTGGTAAACCAAGCTACAATTCTGAGGTCTTTGTATTTTCCACAAGTAAAGGTAGCAATGAATGAGAGACCTTGTTAGATATACTGTTCTAGTTTCTAAAAGAACCATTCAAGGACTAGAATCATACCTCTATTAAAAATAATAAATTCAAATGAAAGCAACAAATTAGAAAATAAAACGGTAAAACTCAATCTCTAAGATTTTAGAACACTTCAACCTCAAGACAAATCTAAAACACAGGGACACAGAAAGATAGATGTAGAAAGTAGCATGTAAACACTAGACAAAAGAAAGACAAGGTCCTGCCACACCTCCAAAACAGGACAGTTAAGTTTATCCTGGGCGGGGGGGGGGGGGGGGGCATCACAAAACCAGCAAGAATAAATTCAAAGTGACAAAGGGATAAGGAAATTCCATGTTGTGCTGCGCAGAGGTGAGCAGATACTGGTGATGCTAGACATTTTGGTAAGATTCGTGCAAGATTTAAAGGAACTCTGGGGGGCTCAGACCAATGGAAGATCAAACTATAAACAGAGTAAAAGGTGACAGATTACTACTTTTAGTATTATAGAAGAGCAACTCAAGCCCTGAGCAGGCAACACACCTCCCAAGAGTGGAAAAAGATATTTGCCCAGGAGAAAAGGGGAGCCTGGAGGCAAAGGGGTCATTTCAGACAGAGAAATAGCTTCAAGGCCTAAGGACATGAAGAAAGGAAGGAACAAATGAACAGGAAATAACTGGAGACAGCTGAGAAGCCTGAAAACACCTTAACAATCAAAACAAGACACCCCAAATACGTAATGCATATTTAAAGTCTTTAGGCCAAACTGCATACCAAATATAATACATAATTTCTATGGCTCAGTAATATTCCACTGGATATATGGACCACCACTTTTTTATCTACTCATCTACTGATGGGCACTTGAGTTGCTCTCATACCCCGGCTAGTCTAAATAACACTGGAATGAACATAGGGCTGCATATATTCTTTCAAATTAGTGTTTGGCGTTTCTTCATATAAACACCCCGAAGTAGAATGGCTAGGTCATAAGGCAGCTCCATTTTTAAATTTTGTGGAACCTCCATACTGTTTTCCATGGTGACTGCACCAATCTGCAGTCCCACTACCAATGTACAGGGTTCCCTTTTCTCCACATCCTCACCAACACCTGTCATCTGTGAATTCACTGATGATTGTGATTCTTATAGGTGTGAGAAAACTTTTTAACAAAACCTGAAGACTGAGGGGGTAGAGAGATAGTTATGTGGACCACAAAAAAAAAAATGTATTCAATCAACAGATGTTTGCATTCCAACTGTGCAAAAGACACTGACGTGTCTTATAAATCAGAACTATCGCTTTAAGAAAATTTAAAATGTGGTTAACCAGCAAGTTAAAATAAAATCAGGTTAATGACAGCAACCAATTCTTTCAACATTTTCAGTCTCTCCCCTTGCAGAACTTACATTTTACTTGGAAGGCAGACAAACAGCAAATAATATGAGATAGTACTGTGAGGAAAATTAAGCAATCAGGAGGGAGTGTAAAGGAGGGGGAGAAGGTAGAAGATAGTGTTCCCTACCCAAATTCCATCTACCCCACTCTTTTCCCTGTTAAAAGAATCCTGCCTTAGAGGAGGTACAAATCCCGTGACCTCTGAGGAAGTAGGTTCTCCCTTGGCCCTAGGAGATGAGTCATGATGGTGCTAAAGCCAGTATTTTCCCCAAACTACAAACTTAGAGCCTTGAAATCAATTTAGACCAGGGGTTCATAATCAGGAGTTCATGAACTTGGATTAAAAAAAGTATCTCACTACCCTTGAATTGAAATTTAGCATTCCCTTCGATTATGAATAAACAATAAACCACAACATTAGTAGCAGTACCTTTGACTTTGACCAAGAAAAATCACAGATATTATCATATCACATTATGATTGCTGGGGATACCTCAAAATATCATTTACACCAACACTACTTTGAACAGCTGCTAGATCATGTTATTAAAAGTGCTAACAAAGAAATGTATTAGTGTATTACAACAAACTAGTTTAACAGTTTGAGAGCTAGATTTCAACATCCTGATATATTTAGGATTTTGTCTTATGCATTTACTTTATACTTAAAAATACTACTTCGAAGATCCACAGTTTCAGACTACTGAAGAGTCCACACCACAAAAAAGGTTTAGAATTCCCAGACTAAAAGGTCATCACCAGAAGCTTCAAATAAAATAGAGAAAATAGTAGCAGACATGATGATTATTTTTTGTGAAATTAGTTTTACATACACATATCTACACATACACTGGGTGATGCAAAATAGGGCATCTCTTATGGATTACAGATCAAAAGAATTTAAAAGCCAGTGGTCTAAACCTATCTTTGTACAAACATATCATTACACTTTTATTTTCACCAGAGATATGACGCAGTTTTCCTCAATAAGAGGTATGGCAAGGTATCTAGGCATCCTCTAGAAATACTTTTGCATTATCAATTTTGAAAGACCCCATTTTCTCCTCCTTCCTGCCTCAAATATGATGGGCACAATGACTTCAAGCCAGTTAGATGGTTGCTAAGAGAAGCACTTGTTCAAAGTGGGAGAGGTGAAACACACACAGAGCCTGGTCCTCCACTGGGACCACTGTGCAGCTGAACCGCACTGTATGAGGAAAAATAAACCCCAATGTGTTGAAGGCCCTGCTAGTCAAGTTCCTTGCAGGTGAAATATTCCTATCAGACAAAAGGAATTATTATGGAGAGGGTAATCAACTAAGGCCTCTTTGAGGGGTAATACCTGAGCCTCATTCATGAGACAGCCATGTAAGATCTAGAAGACATTCCAGGCAGCAAGAACCAGTAAAAGGAGAAAGAAGTAGGAGATGACATCAAAGAAGTGGTCAAGAGCCAGACCACGTAGGACCTGTAAGTCATAAGGAGCCTGCCAGCTCTTCCCATGGGCTGCCATGAGCACACAAATATATCCCTCATATAAATAAAAAATCATTTCCCAAGTTAGTGCAAAAGATAAAGAGGTAGACACCTCATTTAAAAACTTGGTTCTGACAAGTCAGGAACAAAACACTAAAAGTGCATTCACATTGCTCTGAAAAGTCAACAAGTGTACAATGACCGCTAAAGAGCTACATGGAAAAAATGTGCTACTATACTGACCTTTTTCCAGATTTATACCACATATATTTCTCCTTAAAAAATTAAGCTTTTCACTGATGTAAAAAAAAAAAAAAAAAAAAAAAAAGAGAGAAAAAGAACAAATTTATCGTCTAACAATAAAAAATGACCTTGAAAGTGGGTAAAGGGAACATGGGATATTCCTTATACTTTTACAAAACTTTTGTAAATCTGAAATTGTATCAAAAAGATATCAAAAAACAGTAAGCCATCATACATCCAACACTGACCTTACTTATTTGACTCTATTAGTGGTCAAGGAGATTATAATTAGCAATGATAAAACCTTTGAACTTAGACCAAATGTAGAAAGAACCTGTCCCCCAAAAGCTTTCAAAACATGTTAGTCCAGGTCAAGGATAGTTTTCCTTTCAATCTTTAAAGTTGCATTTTAGTTGTCCATTAAATTTACTGAACATCTAAATAATAAATTCCAAAATAATAAATTCACTGTGCCTGCAATTTTACACATTTCTATCAACTGTAAAAATGAGTCATCCTTTAAAAGAATTATCAGGTTGCTATTTCGTCTGGAAGGGTTTCTGTTCTGAAAGAGCTGCATTTGATACCAGTCTTTGCAGATGACACTCATCATGATCTCCGCTACTCAAATTGATAATCATTGGACCTGGTTTCAAAGAATAATGCAGAAAGGATATTCATGTCCAATCTAAAGACATTTCGTGATTTTTTCCTGGTATTACATTTTCATTGTTCATGAGCTGAGGGCCATTTATGAAAAGATACCGGGAGTTAGAAGAAATCACCACAACTCAATTAGAATTATCAGGGTGTTTCATTAACAAGGATCAAATTGATACCCTAGTAATGGAGAAACTGACAGACACCACCTCAGTATGATCTTATATTAAACCTGGACATCTTTGGGCCTTTTTTAAGGTCTCCTGAGTATTTTTAAATAGAACTAATTTCTGGCTTTAAAAAAATAAAAGAATTAGGGTAAAAGCTACTATTAAGCTCCTTCTACAAGCCATTATTCTAATAAAAAAATTATAATACAGCAACTATTTGATCACTTAACTGTGAATCAGGCACTGTGTTGACTTCACTCTCTCATTAAAAACTCAAAGGAATCCTGTAAAATATGTATTTTCTATAATTTACACACTTAGTAAGTTGCCCAAGGTCAAACAACTAGGAAACTAGAACACAAGTCCATCTCACTATGGAGTCCACCAATACTCTCTCAAATGATCCCCTTTCAATCCTAAAACACTACCACTCAAGTAATTCCAAGATGATATCAGAGAAATCCATCTTCTCAAACCTGTATTTTTAGATAGGCTATCAATAAAAATGCTTACTCTCAAAAAAATGGTTACTAACAATAGATGAAATATTGAGCACTTACCCTGCACCAAGCATTGTTCTCAAAGTTATATATATTAACTAATTTAATCCTCACAACAAACCTAGCATATAGGTATTATTATTCCCATTTTACAGATGGGGAAACTGATGCCAAAATAAAGTGACTTACCCAACGTCACACAAATAACAGTATTAGAGCCACAATTTAGGTTGAATCCCACTTGTAGCTCTCAAGCTACTTAGACTAAATTCCTTTATCACTTAGAAATCATCACACAGTTTTTAAAATGTTAAAAAAGGTACTTCAAATTCCTGTGAACAAATTAAAGGCAGCAATTAATAGTCTGGACCAGTCGTTGGCAAACCACAACCAACAAGCCAAATCTGGCCCGTGACTTCATTTTGTAAATCAAGTTTTATTAGAACACAGACCATGGCTGCTTTTGCCCTGAAAGAGCAGAATAATTATGACAGTGATTGCATGACCTGAAAAGCCAAAATTATTTACTATCTGGCACCTTGCAAAAAGTCTGCTGACCCATTTTCAAGGACTATATTGTGTAAACCCTCCTCTAAACTATTCAAATTAATGTACATTTTTATCAGTATAAATAAAAATAGCAATACCTACAATTTATCAAGTATACATACTATTTATACAAGATACTAACAGCAACCATTTTATACCCAAGTAAACTAAGCCTCACAGTTTAAATGACTTGCCCAAGATCACACAGCTAGACTATGGAGGAGCTTGTTCAAATGCACAAGTCTGGCTTCAAAAGAAGGCCCATATTCTTTCTATGTGATACTGTCTTGAAAATCTGTAAAAATGTACAGCCATGGAAAACCAAATTTTTTCTATGAAAACTAAAGTTACATGATGAAAATGTCCACTTTAAAGAGCAATAACATGTTCAAGTAAATATATGCATAGATATTAATTGGGTCATACTCTTGTCTTATTTTCCACTATATTCACATCTTTCCTATTACTCCAGCTGAGTTTATGAACAACCCAGGGATACTCAAAGCACAGGAAGAATATGACACATCCTCTTATGTAAAGACATAGGGCAAAGAACTCACTATAAAAACCACATAGAATAAACAGAATAAAAATGTATTTACTCAGTACAGTTAACTCTCCTCTGTCACTGAAAAAGCACAGCCTCCTGACAGACTCATCCAGCCTCAGTTACTCCTTGTGCAGAAAATGCAACTCACTCTCCGCCTCCATCCTCCCTGCCTCCCATCCTTGCCCCCTGGAGGCTGCTAACCTATGCAAAGTACCACTCAGCCAAGGGAGATTCAATAAAGGTTGGCTGCTGTTATTATTTATAAAGCCTTTTCTTATTATTCTTATCCCATTAGTCTCTCACACCAGTGGACTGGTCTAGATCACTATTAGAGTATTTTATACATATTTACAGGAAAACCCATCAAAAAGCTAAGAGGGAATTAAACTGGGAATTCAGCGTGGTCAAGCAGACATAAAAGCATATAAGACAACTATTCTGAGAAATACCTTGGTAAGATTTTTACCATATTCTCTCTTCCAAACAGCCAGTCACCTGAGGTGGCCTCTGAGTAATGTCTCATCATTCAGTTTAACAGTTTTTATGGTTAAATTTTGTTCTCAAGTTTACCACCCTCCCTATGAGACTATAAACTCAAGGCCAAGGACCGCATCTTACATATTTTCATAATCCCAAATATAGACCTAGGGCTTGAAATAAAGTGTCCTAAAATACATACATATAATACATACCATTTGCTCAATGCTCACACACATTAATTTTATCTCCATTGCTAACTTCAGACTAACTTCACTAAGAGCAGAGATGTCTTAAATGATTGTTTTTCTAAGTTTGAGAGTATTGGTAATGCAATTCAAGCAACATCTTTAAAAGGTAAATACAGCAAGTAGTTGCCGAAATCAAGAACAAGCCCTTAAAACAGAAAAAATTGCAGAATTTTTAGAACTACTGCTTTAGTAAGTTCTTGACTTTCCATTCCTTAGAAGTCTAGATTAAGCCATTCCTAACTTTAAAACTCTCCTAAGTAATATGGAAGCTTCCCAAATTCTTTACTACCAAATTAAAAATTAAAATAAACTTAGCAGGCATCCTGAAAAAGTTTTAAGTTTATCTAAATACAATAAACTCTCAAAAGCTAACTGTGCAATTACAAACTACTTTTTTAGTAACAAGCAAGCAAGCGTTCATAAGCTAAATGTAAGTCAACACAGGAATGAAGTAGAAGGCTCACCCCACAAGAAAGAAATGCTATTCTGGCAAACATTAAATTTACCGATTCCTTAGCTAACACAAGAAATATAAATTAAGTATCATTTAAAACAGGTGCTACAACGAAGACCCCAAATGATGGTCTATTGTCTCTTCTCTGGGTAATTCCTCAGTAGTACTTAGTTTGTGTAATGAGAAGATACCTGGGGGGGGAAAAAATGTCATGGCCTAATATACAGGCAGCTGAAAAGTAATACTAGATGGTTAGAAGAGGCAGACACAGGTTATCTTACAGTGCACCACACCAAAGGCTGGGATTCCCTAAGTCCTACCTCATAGCAGCAACTGGAAGAGAAAAACTTTTCAAGACAGGGTGAAGAGTAGAGTAAAAAAGATGGATTCTGCAATTAAGAGTCAAGTTTTCTAAGAAAAGTATTTTGAGGTCAAAATGTGGAAACCAACACTAAAATGCATATTGACAGTTGAGAAATATTTAGCAAACAGGTCTGATCATCAAGTTAATAACTACTGAGTCTTCTCAACATTCAGACTAATTGTTGCCATCTACTGGGAGAAGGGCACAAATGCTTTTGGATCTGGGAAGGAGGAGTAGAGATGAGTCAGATTTTCTCTGTAGACTAAGCAGTTTTCTCTAGGATGGTAGAAGAAATGGAAATATCTGTTTCATAAAGGCAAAAAAATAGGAAGCTGCCTAACTATCTTACAGAAAAACAGGCACTCTTGCCTGTTGTAGTAGTAAAATACTTCACAAATGTTTTTATTCTAAAGGCCACAAAACTCCATAAATTTTGGACTATACAAATAAAATAGCCTTCACAAGTACTAAGTCATAACCTTGCACTAACAGCCAGCATCTCTGCTATCTCCACATAAGGAGAATCAAACTGACTCAGACTTCAGGCAGCAGAGTATACAAGAACACACTAGAAACAAAAGCTACTGAAGAAAGGTAAACATATGGTCACCAGACCCGAGTAAAAATGCTATTCTCTTTATCTTTATTTTCCCTTCAGCCACCATCTAACCTCACTTCCCATTTGGAAAGTCTTGTATATACTTTCATAAAAGGGATAACATACAGTCTACTATGACATCAACCAGAATTAAAATATTTAACTGGATTAAACTGTGTAGCATTAATTTGCACTTAAACCACAATTCAATTTTGTTCTGAACTTTTTTTACTACATTAGATGCTAAGCAAAAGTTTTTCCTACAAATAAGGCTGACCATTTACTGTGTTTATTCACAAGAAATTATGAATTAATCCTCAAACAGTACTCTGAATGTAAACACACACACACACACACACATACATACATACATACATACATACATACATACATACATACATACATGAATAAACAGTTGAATGTGTTAAGACAAAATGATTTCCAGCTTCCTCTAAAGGAAGAATTCTGTGACTGAACTGAGGAGGAGTAGGATTCATTAGACACTTAACCAGCTGCTGCTTACTGAACAAAACTATTTTAACTATTACACAGGGAAACATTCATGAACAAGAAGTTTTACCTCCACTGCTCCGACTGCCCCAAAACTTACTAAAAAACCCTTATCTGCAGTCCAAAAAGGGAAGTAATTTCATAAAAAGATAAAATCTAAAAGCACTTTTGTGTGCGTTTTTTTCAGTTCATTTACAAATTAAGTATTTTTGTACCTTTGTCATGTTGTCTTTGCTTATTCAGGAATCAACAATAAATTTAACATGTCTATCTGTTAAATGGAATTTCTTAATCTCCCATTTAAGAATCTGGATAATCTAGGCCCACATTTTCTGTTACTTCATCAGCGTGGACCCTCTATTCCAGAGAGCCAGTTAATCTTACCATTATAAGACCCTCGCCACAATTACATCTTTAAGCTCCCATTCTTCTAATCCAAACAATCAGGAATAGTTCAAGTCCCTCCTCTCCCCATGAAGTCGTCCTCAGAAACTTCAACCCAGGACTGAATCTCTCTCTGTATAAAACTCAACTTTGTACTTCTGTTATATGTTGTGTTCTCCTGTCATAATTTGAATTCATCTGCAATAAAGTACATTTTAACATAACAGATCTCATTTTATAAGTCTCTTATTTCTCCTCAGCACTCTTCAAGAGGGTAGACCTTGTACAGAACCAGAAATATACACAAGTTGCTGATGAAATATGTGTATAATGAAGGTGCTTCCAACAATTCAGTAAAGCCAAAACTCATACCTAATTCATCTGTTTCTTAATTTAGATTCTCATTATCAGAAACCTGCATTTAGAATACCTAAAGAATAATTCTGTATGCTAAATACTATACTATATAAAGTTATCAAGTTAGACAAGTGATTATCAACTAAATGAAACATTAACACAACTCAGAGGACAAGAACTAGGTCTAAGCCCCTTTTGTACTCCTCCCACACAGCCCTGGTGCACAGTAAGCACTTAATTTGTATCGGTAAATAAATTTTTATCTACTAATAAACCTAAGCCCCAAATGATAAACCTGGGGTAACCAAGTCACTAAAATAGTCTAGTGCCTTAACAATCCCTTAAGTAGCTGATTTTAATGAGTCTGAGAAATGTATAGTCTAGGATCCTACCTCAGCTACCAAACTCTGAAAACATAAAAATAAGCAAGTTGACACTAAACTAAGGCAAATGATGCTAGTATTAATTCACAATACAGTTCCTCAATGTGTCACCAAAACAAAATCTGACACTTATCATATACAATGCATTAATGTTAAGAGCCTTGTGCCACCACTGTGGGGATAGAAAAATGAGACCTCTACCCCAAGAAGCCAAAGATCTAGTAGAGAAGACATAAACAATTAATTATATAAGACAGACGGAATGCCATAGGTGGAACAAAAAGAAATTATCATAGTAGAGGAGAGAAAAGATTTTACAGAAGCTACTGGAAGAAAGTGTGTATATGTAACAAAAAGAGGTATAAATTGGTGGAGGGGTATTAATCCAGGCAAACAATCAAAACTGGTGTTGCAGTTTCTGAGTATGTTCAGAGAAGAACAAGCAGCTCAATCTG
This sequence comes from Miniopterus natalensis, assembly GCF_054644295.1. Taxonomy (NCBI): domain Eukaryota; kingdom Metazoa; phylum Chordata; class Mammalia; order Chiroptera; family Miniopteridae; genus Miniopterus; species Miniopterus natalensis. The sequence goes on along the minus strand of NC_142088.1, from coordinate 5,344,730 downwards.
ACTGCATGCAACCAAAGTGCAAAACAGACAGGATTACCAAATACTGAGCCATAGCAGAAGTTGTAGCATTTTTCATATATTTGCTATTTACAAGGCAACTACAAGCACTTGATTTTCAAGAATTTTAAAAAGGAGGTTGGGGGAGGCCCTCCATATGATCTCCATGAACCTGCTCTCTAAGGACACAAAGCATCTTAAATTACAACTCAACAGTGAATTGCAGACAGACTATTTGTAAAAACTCACTTTGGGTTTTCAAGGCATAATACATGTTTACCAGCAGGACTTCGGAATGAATTAATATGACCTTAAGAAGATGGCACAAGGTACATCTATTTATTCAGAATGCCACCCACAGGTGGAATGAGTAAGAGTTTTGAAGTCAGGGTAGAAAATTCATTGGTTATTACAGCCAACAAGCTGATTAACATACACATTGAAATGCTGTAATTTCAAGTCTTGAAGGCTTGTTGATAGACAATTCAGCCTATAAATAGCCTTCAAAATCCTGTATGGATAATAATATCACACTTATAAAAATAAATAAGGAACAAAGAATAAACTAGAATGATATATAAAACCCAATCTTATATTTAATAAATGTGCACACTGCATCAAAACATACTTAAGTACTCAAAGTTGCATTTAAATGATCAGCTACTATATGCAAAAAGATGGACAATTAAGGAATATAAAATGGCTTGCCCTAATTTTTTTAATATGTATGATTTAAAGCAACTTTAAAGGAACACAGAGTAGCAGACAGCTTTCTCTAAAGTATATACCAACAGATTAAAAAGAAAACTCCCCAAATCTTTTTAGCATTAATAATCCCAAATGTTTATCAAAACAAAAAGGACATTAAATAATTACAAAATATTTTCACTTACACTATCATTTTATTCTCAGAATACTTATTCACTCAAAAAACATTTAAAGAATTCATATTATGTAAAGAAATTCATAATCGGCTATGGAATACTAATGGATACTCAAATATTTTCAAGTAGTATACCTATATAATACAGAAGTATGTTCTAGGTAGAAGGGTGTTACCAAACGATGCAATCTCAATGCTGCAATGAACCGGTGGAGGAAGGGCCCTGTGTTCCAATCCATCTTTGTAGGCTAATTTCCTAAATATAGTGTTTAGCATATAAATGACAATTCTAGGTAATAAACCACAATTTTCAGATTAAGCACTCGAAACTCACAAAGGTTATTTGCTCAAGGACACAGAGATAAAAAAGGCACAGCCAGAACTGGAACCCAAGTCTTTTACCTTCACATCAGATACTCTTGCTTCAACAGTGCTAATTCACTAAAGCAAGAACACAGAGCCCAGCCGGTGTGGTTCAGTGGGGTTGAGTGTCAACCCATAAACCTGGAAGTCATGGTTCAATTCTCAGTCAGGGCACATGCCTGGGTTTCGGGCTCAATCCCTAGTAGGGGGCGTGCAGGAGGGAGCCGATCAACGATTCTCTCTCATCATTGATGTTTCTCTCTCTCTCCTCCTCTCCCTTCCTCTCTCTGAAATCAATAAAAACATATTAGAAACAAAGAGCACAGAGTAGCAGGTAGCCTTTTTACTCTAGGCCACTAAAATGACTTTTTAAATCCAGCATAACCATAAAATTGACTATGACCGACAGCTTCTACACACTCAAGACCAAACAGGTAAGTCTGAATATCAGGCAAGCTCCTTTTTCTTCTGGCCAATCCAGTTTAATGAAACTACAAAAAACCACAACCAAAATCTAAAAGGCCTCAGAGATAAACTATTAAGCAGACGTGTATCAGTCTAGGAAACAACTTCTTTTGCCAATAACCTGAAACTATCAATTAGGATATTAGATTTAATTAAAGAACTGCATTTTTTAAAATTAAATTTATTGGGATAACACTGTTAATAACATTATATAAGTTTCAGGTGTACTAGGGAACTGCATTTTTAAAAATCCAGAACATTAGCCAAGTTAAATTTTACTTAAATCAAAATCAAGAGACTAGTTCAGCAGCAAGCACCTAATATGTACTGAGTAAACCAGCAGAACAGGTAGAGATTATAAAGAACAATTGCTAGGGTTTTATGCCTTCAAGAAATCTGTAACAGCTATCTGAACTATACACAGGCACTTATTTAAAAAAATACACAGCCCAGCCAGCGTGGCTCAGAGGCTGAGCATCAACCTATGACCCAGGAGATCGCGGTTCAATTCCTGGTCAGGGTACATGCAAGGTAATGGGCTTGATCCCCAGCGGAGGTTGTGCCGGAGGCAGCCAATCAATGACTCTCTCATCATTGATGTTTCTATCTCTCTCTCCTTTCCTCTCTCTGAAATCAATAAAAAAATAAAAATTAGAAAATACAAAACATAATGCTATTACCTGTTAAGAACTACAAACACCAAGATTACATAACAATCTACAAATTATATTTATTGTATAATATCCACCAAATTCTTATTCCAGCACTCTATCTAGGCACTCTGATGTTACAGTAATCAGGAAGGTGTGAAGAGGCTGTGATCACGAAACCAAACAGCATCCTGAGGAATCTGTTGGGGCCAAGATCCTTTCCAAGCAGGAAGACTGGTTGCAAGACCAGGTTAACATTATCGGTTTGGAGTAGAAAGGAAAATAGCTAGTATTTTCAATCAGGTTTATGAGTGCACCTTCATGCAGAACACAGTGATGTTAGATCAATTTTACTCTCAGGAAGCCTATAATCCAGTATGGAAATAAAAGCAACACATGAACAAATTTAGCACTACAATCCCAAAATGAAGCATACTAAACAACCAAGAAATAAAAGAAAGTTTTAAGAAAGTGATCTGAAATGAACCTAAAATGATTTAAATGAGGGAAAAGTGGTCAGGCTGGCAGTAGCAAGAACTTGAGTGAAGACGAGAAGCAACAAGCAGGCTGAGTTTTCAACTTGAGTCCATCAAATTACTTCAGCAAACAGAATAAAATAAAAGGGCAATCGTTAATCACATTTGCTCAAAAAGATCCCCACCTGTCCACTTAAAATTAAAACAAAAATAAAAAACCTCCTAGATTCTATATTTTAAAAAAAGAGATTAAGATTCAGAAATATTCCTCAATTGTAGTCTCTATTAGAAAGTCAGTTCTGTAAGAGTCACGAACCAAGAACAGGTAAATATTTTGCCAATAATTAAAATGTGATAACAAAAGGTGTTGGTGAGGATGTGGAGAAAGGGGAGCCCCAGTGCACTGTTGGTGGGAATGCAGACTGGTGCAGCCACTGTGGAAAGCAGTATGGAGTTACCTCAAAAAATGGAACCGCCTTATGACCCAGATTCCATTTCTGGGAGTATATCTGAAGAAACCTGAAACACTAATTCGAAGAATATATGCACCCCTATGTTCACTGCAGTGTTACTTACTAATAATAGCCAAGACTTGGAAGCAGCCCAAGTGCCCTTCAGTAGATAGATGAGTGGGTAAAAAAGCTGTGGTACATTTACACAATGGAATACTACTCAGCCATAAAAAAAGAAGGTAATCTTACCTTTTCCAACAACAGGGATGGACCTGGAGAGTAATATGCTAAGTGAAATAAGCCAGTCAGAGAACGACAAGTACCATATGATTTCACTTATGTGAGAATCTAATGAACAAAAAAACCTAACAAACAAAATAGAAACAGACTCAAAGATACAGAGAACAGTCTGATAGCTGTCAGAGGTGAGGTTTGGGGAGCTGGGTAAAAAAGGTGAACGGATTAAGCAAAAAAACAAATTCATAGACACAGAAGAAATAAAAATGAAAATAAATTTATTTAAAATTTCTCTAAAGAGGATTAACGAATTTATTCAGTAGGCTGTAAGATGAAAAATTATCTAGCATGGTGATGCAAAACAAAAATTATTTTAACAGACAGACATTGGGCCCAAGTTCCACTACCAATTTAGGAGCAATTTAAAATTATAAAGTGCTATAACTTCTTATCTTCAAACTACCAGCAACCTCCCCAAATCACCACTGCTAAACTGTTTTTAATGATTTTAGAGAGAGGAGTTGGGGAGTGAGATGACATTGATCGGCTGCCTCCTGCATTTACCCTGACCAGGGACAGAACCAGAAGCCTGGGTATGTGCCATGAACAGGAATCAAACCCGCCACCTTTTAATGTACAAGATGATGTTCCAACCAACTGAGCCACACTGGCCAGGGCAGAAACTGTTTTTTTCTTTAATGACCTCAAAATAGCTAATGTAATTTCCTGAAACTAATATCTTATACTTATTTAGCAGTTTGCAGTTTTTCACAGCCATTATATTCACTGAGTCTCACATCCACAAGGTAAGGTAAGATAGTGATTCTCCACCCCCTAACTCCCACCCATTTTACAGATAAAATAACTGGAGACCTGATAAGGTCAGTAAAGAACTGAAGGTCACACAAGTACTTACTGTTGGGGTACGAATTCCTAAACCAGTTTGGGTCTCTTTGCTAGGATGAAGTCTTTAAAATAGGAACATAAAATCATATGTAGATAACATAAATCCAGTAATTGTAAAAGTTAGAATGCAAAGGTAAACATTACTTCAAATTTACTTTGCTAGAAATCATTTCTTTTACCCTGGACTAGCATCCCCTTCATTTTTAAAATATAATTATTTTAGTTTAGCACCTTCTAGAACATTCTAAAACTTTTAAAAATAAATGAAAAACTAAAACAAAAAGTCTGTTCATGAACACAAACTAAGTAGTAAATGTCAGCTGAGCAGATTTAATAACCACTCAAACTCCTGAAAAACTGGGGAGCAAATGGAAAAAATGATAATCTTAATTACAGTTATTCAATTCTTATGGATACTGGCACGCTCATAGAAAGGCAGTTGTGGAAAAAGCCCACAAACCCCAACCATGTTAATGTGCTCTCTTAAGCTTAAAATAAATGAAATAAAAACTCCCCAATCTCACAAAGATATAAAAGCCACATTAATTCAATATTCCTGGGGCTGAACATGGAGCAGGGAGTTTCAAAAGAATTATAAATTGTGCTTACTCTAAAATTCACACAATATTAACCTCCTTGCATGATATAAATATCAAAATAAACCTCACCAACAACCTTTGTAATTTATTGTCTCTAAACCTCTGATAATTCCACTCCTCAACCCCATGTACCTTCTCCAAGCCCCCACCCCGGGTAAATTCGACACACAGAAGCCTCACATACAGGCCTCTAGCCTTTTTCCTAACAACTAGGACCTTTGTTCCAAGACTTGGTTTTTTACCCTACTCAATAGCTCTTTCAACTTTCTATCCTGTATATATTTTTGTTTTGTTTTGTTTTGTTTTTAGAAAGGAGATCCTGAGTCTCAACTATCAGGGTCTTTAAAAAATGAAATGCCAAAATTATCTACAGAGACAAGAAAGGACTAGAAAGTTACAGACACCACTAAAGGGCCTACAAAACGGAGGAAAGCCCGGGGATCGGGTGATTTGGCAGCGCGGAAAGATCGGGGAACGCGGACCGGGAAGGGAGACAGGAGGGGAGCAGTTGGAAGTCCGCTCAGGACCGACTCACTGCTCTATTGATCGGGGACCCCGACCCCACCCCCCCACCCCCGCGCATACACGAATGTTTACACACGGACACAGTCCCTCCCCCAATTAACTAAGAAGCAATTAAACTACCCACCGCCAGGCTCGAAGCTCCGGCTAACCTCCCCCAGAGGAACCGGCCTTATCACAAACAAACAAATCTGTCTCAGGCTGAGGGGCGGCCCTTTCCGTCCCCCGCTCACCTCGCAGGGAGGGCAACCGACTCCCTCCCGCCCCCCGGCGGGACGCTCTCCTCCTCTCCCCCGACTGGCATGTGTTTCTAAATCTTCACTAATTTCCCCTCTGAGAGCTGAGGCTCTCTCCCATTCTGAGGAAGGGAGGACCCGGAGGCCAGCATTTGGGGCTTTACACCTTCGTTATTTGAACTCCCCTCGAAGTTGTTTCGGGACTAGACACCCACTCGCTGTGGAGAAGGCGGCGAGGGGGGGAGCCGAACGGGCCAACGCTGTACCAGCTTTTATGTAACCCACGTATAAATAAGTTCATCGCCGCGCTCGCTCCGAATGCTAGCACGATGGGAGTGACAATCGGCCCACCTCCCCCAAGTCCAGGGCGCCCACTCCCCCACCGGCCTCTTTACGGGGTGCTCCGCGCCCCTCGGCCAAGCTGCTCGGCCTCTCCCCGCGCCCCCGGCATGCCCATTCCCGTCGCGTCCGCCTCCCTCAGCTTCAACTTCCCACGACCGAAACTGCCCGGCGCGGACCCGCCGGCGGCCTCGCCCGCCCTCAACCGTCCCCCTTGGCAGGAAACCCCTTACTGCGGTCTAAAGTCACTCCGGCCTGTCCCTCCTGACCCTCGCTTGCCACAACTGTTGTCACTCGAGCTGCTCCCTAGTTTCCATTTCCGGGCCGTCCCTGGCCCTGGAGCCTCCCCTCTCCCGGTTTCCGGGCCCCCATCCCATTTCCGGGGAACCCTCGCAGCCTTCACACCCCCCACCTGCACTTCCGGCCCCCCACTTTCTCTCTTCCTAGACGCCCTCCAAGCTCCAAAGCCCACTTCCGGCCCCCCCGGCCCCCTCTGGGCTCCAACACCCGAACGCCTCACCCCGGCTCCGTAAAGCGCCCTCCTCATTGCGGGGGACCGGAGAGGGGACCCAGCGACGCCCCCCCCCCCAAGCTCCCGCCCGGTCCGGGGTCCTCCGGCCGCGGCGCCCCTCGAGCGCCTCTCCAGGCAACCCCCGGCCCGGTCCTTCCGCGGCCCCGCCGCTGCCTCCGGGAGCAGGCCGAGCCGGAGCCGATTCGCGGCGATGACACCGGGCTTCCTGGGACTTTCTGTTCCAGCTCCTCCCCACCGCCACCCCCCAACCCCTCAGCACATCCCCCTCCCCCAGGCCTGGCCCCACCGCTCGCCACTGCGCCCCAGTTACCTAGTTGGGCCCCAAAGTCTCCGGTCCGGACTCGGTGGCGCGGCAGTAACTTCCACTCGCTCCCCCCACCCCCCCGGCGGCGGCGGCGGCGGCGGATCCTCGGGTCCCTTCAATTATCAGCTGAGCCGCAGCACCGCGGCCGGCGTGCGCCTCCGCCCGCGCCGCCTCCCTCCCCGCCCGTTCCAACACCCTCGGGAACTACTTTGCGCTCCGACTGCGCTGACGGGCTCGTCCGCGGAACCGGCCCCGCTGCCTACTCGCGGCCCATCACATCGCCCCTCCCTCCCCTAACGCCCCGACCGACTTCCCCGGCGGCCTGCGACCTCCTCCCGATCCCTTCGAGGGACCAGGAAGGGGAATGGGCAGCTCACTTGATATCCCTCCGCCGGGGTCACCCCCCGCCCCCCCGTGGCAGCAGGAACTAATTCCCTTTCGGGTCACCGGAGACCTGAGGTAGAAATTTCACAGATCTGCGTTCCCTGAGACCCTTGGAGAAGGGGGACATCGCCCCAAGTTAGAAACGCCCTGCCAGCGCAAAAGCGGAGTTCGATTTAAACTAGGGCTTTGGCCTCATGACCCCAACCAAACCCCGCCCCTTCCTGGTTGTCTTAGCGACGACGGTGGCGTCCCAAGATGGCGTCGTGGCTGCCAGAGACTCTCTACGAAATCTTAGGACAAGGCCCGGCGCCGAGCAAAGACTATTACCAGCTATTGATCACCCGATCCCAGGCAAGTGCGAGCCCCACTTTACTCTCTCTACTAACTACCTGCCCGCCCCGGTGGAGCTCGGGACTCCAGCCGCGCTAGGCCGAGAGCGACTGTGGCCCGCCGGAAGCTCTGGGTCCCGGCTCCCGGCCGGCAGATTTCCCTCGTCACCTCGGCCTCCGCGGTCGGCCCGGCGGCCCGCCTGTCCCTTCCCCACCCCGGCCCGGCTCGTGCCTGACGAGCTTTCTTTGCCTCCCCACAAAGCCGCCCTCTCCCGTCCTGCCCCCCGGGTTCCTACCCGTGGAGTTCTCTCCGCGCGAAGAGAGAAGCGGGCGTCCGGGGGTTGCGTGCGGCCTCGCCTCGGCGTGGGCCGGAGGGAAAGACAGACTCGGCCGAGTGTCCCGAGGAGGAGCCGGCCGGGAGGCGGAAAGAGGGGGACGATCTCTCTCCCTGGGTAGGACTCAATCCCGGGGGGGGGGTTTGAAAATCTCCCTGTGGCCCTGCCGCGTCTCACGGCCACATCACCACTTCCTCGTCTCTAGTGGGAACTGAGGGTTGAGAGCGTCGCCCTTACCTTCGGGGAGCCTTTCTGTCCCATTGAAAGTGTGCGGGGGGTGGTACTAACAGGTTTCGGCGGCTCCGCGCGTCAGCCCCGCCCATGGTGACATCGGCCCGGCCGCGGGGACGCGGGGGTTCGGCTGCCGCTGGAGCGGAGCAGCCGCCGGCCTGTCCTGAGGACCCCGTTAGCCGCTGAAGGTGGGCTTCGGGGTGCTGCGCGGTGCCGGGGACGTGAGGGCCTGCGCGGGGGCTGCGCCGAGCCCGGGCCCGGCCTCGGCCCGTCACTCAGACGGACGTGCGCGCACCTTGCGCTTTAATAGCCGGTATTCCCATCACGCCCCACGGAGAACTTTGTATTTGTTTTGGGGTACAGAGTGAATGTGTCATCCGTTTTTCCATGAACCGTTCAATAAAATAGGCAGATCACCGTTGTTTTTCTTTCTGTAGCTTTAAAAGCACCTTTTAAAATAGAAATAATACATACTTTGTTTTTTTTGAATCGGAAATTTATATATATTAAAAGCATAATATTCATATTACCACGTGATAGCCTGCCAGTTAGATTTTTTTTAGTTAAACCTTTTTTAGGAATTTTTACGTATTTAATTGGAATTTCTTCATTGTTGAAATTTGCTTTTTTGCGGTTCTTAGGAACGACTGTTTTCCGTTCGCTTTAAGATGTATGATCCTACCCGTCCTTCGCTTTCGAACGTAATCGACGGAAACCAATGATACCTTCTTACCCTGTTCCCACTTCATTTTTTATTTTCATCCACCTCAAGGAAGAATGTTCTGATTTTTATTTTACAGTCTTTTCCATAACGTGTGTTTAAAAAAAAATTTTTTTGGAGCAATTCTTTCTCTTGATGGCCTCAGCAAGGTGAATGCTTTGTTCACCGTTTTGTTTTAGGAAATTAACCATAGGAGCGCCCCCGGCTCTAGTTTTCCCCAAGAACCCTTCTGTTGTTGATGTTCTTCAGACTTTGCCCTCTAGTCTAACTTGGGCACGGGCCCTCCTTTAACTACTACTCTCTTTTATGAAATCTTCCCTCCCCCAAGTATTCTTTTTTTGTGTGTTTTTTTTTACAGAGTACAAACTCTCCTTTATCCTAGGCCCTGTTCTTTCTGAGTTGCTTATGTATAAAATCCTCTCCCAGAGATGGTCCATTTTCTTTTTTAAGCAAACTAAATATATTCACTACAGTTTTACCAGTGAGAGTTAATCTCAAATCTGATTAATTCACTCTCGGTTCAAAGTAGAATTTGTTGTAAGAAATAGTAAGCCAAAAAAATAGTCTTTTCAGTCAACTGTGTTGAGACTATGCTATTTTCTAACCACAAGGTAATTTTTCTAAGTCTCAACACAGGAAACCAAACATCCAGTAAGAGGTGGTCTGACATAAATAAGTACTAAAAGACTAGAATTAAAATGTGTTTTATGACATGGACTTTTTTCTGGAGTAACTTTCTAAAACTTACTCTTGTATTTTTTCTCTCACTTTCTTTCTGCCTTTATTCCCCCAAATGTTGTGTATTATTCAAAATATGGACTAGGCTTAGATGGGTCCTTCTTTCACTCTGACTCCCTTTTTTATACTTTTTTACTGCTTTTATTTTTATTGGCTTTAAATCCAAATAACTGCACATTTGACATGGATTTGAAGGCAGACATGTCTCTCATTAGTGTCATACCACCGTTGGCAAAGTACGGAATATAAAATGTACATAAATATTTCCTTTGCCTTCTTGCTTATACAGTAACATTAAAAAATATTTTTTTAGGTTTATGGGGCATCCGCAGTTAACAGCTTGATGCCATGTTTTTGTTTGGGTTCTGTTTTGTTTTGTTTTTAAAAAGGGCCTTATAGAATACAGCTTGAGGTCAAAATAGTTTAATGCTCAAATCTGATCTTTATAATAATCTAAAGGTTTAGAAAAATCAGTACACTGCTTTCTAAGTCAAAGAACCAATTATTCTTACTCTAATTTTAGTATACATGTATATATATATTTGGATTCTAATTTTTTGAAAACTAGTACTTCATAAAAGTTAAGGCTGGAAAAAATCTTGAATTTTATTTAGGTCAGGGATATTTCACACTTGGCTTCTAAGAAAGTCTTAAGTTGTGTTCCTGAATGAAGATTCTTCCCTTAATTTTCATCAGCAACTTGGCATTTACTATGGGGATGCAAAATATAAGAAGATTCCTGCCTTCCAAGAATTTATCATTCATTCAACAAATATGTATTGAACACCTTTTATAGGCCAGGTACTGTCATAAATGCTGAGAAACATCAGTGAACCAAACAAAGTCCCTCCTCTCATGAAGCATGTAATAGATTGGGGAGAATATAGTTAGTCCTTTGATTTATATAAACACTTAAATGGTTTAACTTTTGTATCTTTTTTTGAAGTCCAAAGGAAAATTGCCAAGTCAATGAATAACAGATTTTAAAATCTGTGAGATCAGAGGAAGCAAAAGTCGCTGTAGAATGGGTGGTTCAGGAAGGTACTATTCTAAGTATTTTGCTCTTGAAAGTCAGTCTGTCTTCTTTATGCTGTCAAAATGGAAGTGTAGTCAGAATTAGTGGCTTAGGTTTAATATGACAAATACTGAAAAACTGCTAGAAATAGTACCCATACCCTAAATAGATGAGCATTGGCAGATATGGCCGCCTGCAGCTAATAACCCAGGTGGTTGTCCCAAAAGCACCATCATGTTCTCTCCAGCAGATGAAGGAAGGGAGAGGGATTGGGTAGTAGATTTGTCTTATTTTATCTGTCTTTCTAAATCCTACTCAAAAGTCTAAAAACATACCTGAAGCTAATACCATCTGAAAGAAAAAAAAAAATCCAAAAGCTCACCCCCGAAAATGGCAAATGTTTTTCACATGCTCTAGAGTTGTTACGCTGACAAACTGGGGTTGTTTAGGGAGCCTGTGACACCAAACTGTTACCTTAGTGACTCCTGAAAAGGGAATTAAAGAAAACTAGACTTGGTGATATGGTTCGAGAGAATTTGCAACAAAGAATTGCAAATGCCATTTCAAGCCACTGACCAGATTTAAAATTTAAGAACAGTCTAATGAAAATATGAACACATGCACGCATTGACCTAGCAAATCCGTATCTAGGATTTTATATCCAAAAATGCTTTCACATGTGTACAAGGATATGTGAGCAAAAATGTTCATCAAAGTAAAATAATTGTAAAAACATCTTTTCTATAGACTACTACACAACCTTTTTAAATGATGTGATGTATCTCTTATTTATTCAGTAGGCCAAATAAAGTCTTAACCAAGAAAAGCAAGTTGCTGGGTTAAACATCAGATGATCCCATTGAAAAACAACTACAGTTTTGTTTTAAATAAATGTTGGAGGGAAGAACTGGAGTGATTCACTCTCAGGGATTGCTTTCACTCTCTGCAGTACATATTTCTGAAAGATCTGAATTTTTCTACAGTGAGTATTTATTTTTATAATCAGAAAAGCAATAAAGTTTTAAATGGTTAACTCTTACTCAGAGAAGTTGCCCTCCTCTGTGCACCAGCCTCTACCAGTTCCACCAGCACCACCTCCCACATTAAATGATGGGCAGTATTAATAACTGTTGTCACAAAAGGTCCTGCTGTGTTGAGGGGTGTTTTCTTTTGGGGGGGGGGTATAAATAATTCTAATTCTACCAATTTAGAGGGGGTGCAACATGGGAAATTTTAAGGAGATGTTAGTGTCTAGAAACTTCTCACATCTTTGCTTTTGTTTTCATTTTGAATGTAGGTAATAATTACTTTTGAGAAACTAAAGGATTGCCCTCTCTTGCCTTTTTGGGTGTGCGATAGCACATTAGTAATGTGCTACTAAAAGATGTGGAGGGTTAAAAAAGGCAAAGGGTGCGCTGAATAGATTTTTTTCCCCTCTAAAGCTCAGGGAACAGGGTGTCTCAAATAAATTGAAATCATATTAAGTAGAAACCAGATTGTAGATTTTAAGAGCTAGACGGGGTACAGTCAACTTGATAAGATGATGGTATTTTCTCAGGGAACCCAGGAACCCCTAAATCGTGTTCTGTTGTAGGCTTGTCCCCCACAGAAGGTCCCCAAGAGTCAAATACATGGAGAGAGAAAGCTCACTCTTTGCTCTCCCTGGTGGACCCCGCCTCTGATGAGCTGACTGTTTCTGCAGACTTCACAGCTACCCTGCCCATTCTGCCCAGTGGCACCAGCCACAGCCAGAGTGTTCTCACTCGCGCCACGGCTGCTGCTTTAAAAAGCCCAAGAGGAGACACCCTCTGGCGTGCATGTATTTTACCCTCCCGCTTCCTATGGTTTGGCTTAGCCGCCTCTTTTCCAGCTCTTTCCCGGCGCTGTGTGTTTCCTGCTGTGGTTAAAAGGTAGGCTGTCCGCTTCTGCCCTGCATTTTAGAGCCCGAGCCCCGCTGTGCCCCCCGAAGGCTTCTCTTTGCCTGCTGCGCCGCACCTGCTGCAGAGGCCCGGCCCCGCCCAGCCCTGCCCGGCCTGGCCTGGCAGGTTCCACAGGTGTCTATCCCTCCACATTGCTCTTCTGTTCCTCATGTCTGACGCACTTCAGAAAACTCCATTCCCAACCTGTGACACTCCAGGATGTGCCCCATTAGAGTTGTGAAATCGCTTTTAATCCAAAATTTCAACTCCTTTTAGTGTTTTCAAGTGGTATGTGGCACTTATCGAAGGAGAGGGAGAAAGTAATACAAATAATGTGATTAAACTCTTAAAGGTAACAATATTTAGTGCTTTACCATGTTATAGCCTAGGCAAGTGGCTCCTAGGCCCTCATTTCAAAATTACATGACAACTTGACATAGCCCCAGTATCATCTATTTCCAGGTAAATGGTGCATTCAGCACCTGTGAGTGCCTACTCAATCTGGGCAGTTAATTTGGGTTCACCCTGCATTGATACAGATTTGCCTCCTAATTATGTGGGGCAGTAGAGCACTTAATTGGGAGTCACTGAGTCATGTATCCTTTTATTCTTCCTGCTAGTCTGCAAGCTCTTGACCTGGGGCAAGGCACTTAATTTGTCTGGGCCCCAGTTGCCTCATCAACATAATAAGGTTACTAGTCTAAGAGATCACTAAGGTTTATTCTACCTCTAAAATGCTACTTCACATGAAAGTAGTGTTTTACCCCGGAGAAAGCCCTGGGTTTTTTTGGGTTTTTTTTAGAAAAATTGAGTTTTGCACCAAAGATTCTGTATTATTAGCTAGGTGTATGGCCTGCTGTAAATCTTCACCTGCCAGAGGTTCCATTTCTTCATCTCTAAAATGAACAGTTCAACCCTTCACTGCTTAACAGATTTGGTGACAACCAAATGTATATAAAAAAGCACCTGTAGCCCCAGTCAGGTGGCTCAGTTGGTTGGAGTATCATCCTGTACACCGAAAGGGGAGTTGGTTAGGTTCCTGGTCCCGGGTGTACAAGAGGTTAGTAACTGATAAATGTTTCTCTCCCACATCCATCTTTCTCTCTCTCCCTCCCCCTTTCTTCTCTCTCTAAAATCAATAAACATATAAAAAAAACTTTTCTAAAAAGAGCACTCTAGACCATTGTTTCTCTAAGAGAGCTTTCATGATCAAATAAGTTAGGAAAATCTAGGATTAAACAGAATTCTTTTTGCTTCTCTTCTCCAGAATTTTTTAGAGCCTTTAAAATCCTATTGCGCAGCGTGAAATCTCCAAGAGGAAATTGCAGCATGGAGTTTTTCCTACAGGCATGTGCCTATGGAACCCAGTTTTCTCTGAGTATCTCAGAAACTGAGGTTCTGTGGAATGCTCTTTGGAAAACACCCAGTAGTGTGCCTGGTATATGGCAGCAAATACTGAAAAATGTTTAAGTATTTATACTGCATTGTCTTCTTCCAATGACAAATTAGTCAAACTTCACATTTCAATGAAACTGGTTGTAGTAGCTGATTAGTCATCTCACAACTATGTTATTTATTTTTACAGTCCGATTATGTTTCTATTGATGTTTTGATTGGGATTACAATGAATGTGTTGACCTATGTTTGGTGAATTGACATCTATTAGTACCTAGTAACAAAAACGAGTGACTTTTGCTTCTAGTAAATTTCCTCTTATCTAGAACTTTTATCAAGATCTAGTGATCTTGCTAAGTCAGTTACTAATTTATAATTCTTTTAGATTTTCTGACACATTCATGTCATCTGTGAACAATGACATATATTTCTTCCTTCCTAATCCTCACGTCTTCTTTATCCTTGTCTTATTGCATTGGCTAAGACTTATACTAAAATATTGAAATGATGCCAGGCATTTGTTTCTTGTTCCTGGACTTATGCGGAAGGCTTTTCATATTTTGCCGTATAGTATTTGCTCTAGGTTATAAAAATCAGATTAAAAATGGGTTTTTTATTTCAAGTTTGCTAAAAGTTTCTATTTTGAATGGATGGTGAATTTTATTTAAAAAAACAAAAACAAGAAATGATCTTTTAGTTATATACTAAAATTTAAGTTTGATGGTTTTTTCCAAATAATGCTTCAGATCAAATATCTCAACTCCAGGACCACCGTGCTCATCATGCCTTAAATAACACCCATTGCTTTCCCACCCTGTCACTGTACACTTGGGCCCAATCATCTGGGCCACTTCCTGTTAGACTCCCCACATCCAAATCCTCTCCCTCCACTGTGTCTTATCTAAAATACCCACTTGACATTTCAAATCAGTGGGGAAATAGAGAACCATTCAATAATTATTGTGACAATTGGCAATAAAAATTGTCACAAAATAAAAAGAATCCCTTATCTTGTACTATATGTTGAAAAGTTTTATATGGATTGAAGAGCTAAGTTCTTGCACACAGATATACACTGTGAAAGTGCCATAAGGAAAAAAGAGAGAATATTGTTTTAATCTGGAGGTAGATTCTACATAAGACTCCAAATCTGGAAGCCATAAAGGAAAGGAATGGCAGATCATGTACATTTAGATAAAATTTTGTTTTATGAATGATACTTAAAACAAACTTAATAAACTACCTGGGAGAAAATGTTAACCACATATTTATCAAGCAAAGGGTTAATATACTTTGTATTCAAAGAGTATTAATCCTACAAATTAATAAGATAAATAATCTCATAGAAACATAGGCAAAGGCTCTGAACAGTTACTGAAGAAATACATGTGACTAATAAACATATGAAAAGATGCTTCACCTTACTAGTGATCAGAGAAATACAGTTTAAAGCCACAAGACACACATTTTTTCATTGGCAAAAATTGAAACCATCCAGGTTGGCAAGGCTGAGAGAGAAAGGGCTTCATTAAGTGTTCGCTGCACACCAAGTCCTGTACCATGCTGACAACGCAGATTATAGCAAGGGGATTGGACAGTGAAGATCTGAGCCATCTGGTGAGAGCTTTGGAGGGTATCCCACGTAGGTCTGTGAAGACTTCTTGAGGACTGGATGTGACCTGAGATGAAGATGAAGAGCTGGGAACAGTCCTGTGAGCCAAGGATGTGTGAGCCCAGCACTTGTACCAGGGGCGATAAGTCATGTGCTATTGCAGGTTGTAAAGGTGGTGTCAGGACCACTGAGGAGCAGCCAGGGAGCAGATCAGGAAGTGCCTGGTAAATAAAAAATTAAGACATGATCCAGCCAGTCAGTGGTTTTCAAATTACCCTTTGGTTTTACAAATTAGTTGACCAGTGAGGTTCCACAAACATTTCATTCAAATCTCCTCTTTGGGAATATTTCCCACTAATTTAAAAGTTGTAATACAAAGGAAATACCTACACCCTCAAATGTTTATGTATCAAATTTTAACACCTTAACTTGTGCTTCCAAAATCTAGATGAACATGTTTTGGTACAGGCCACAGAGAAAAGCATCTGTCATCACTGTGAATACAGTAGAATTTCTCACAAATGTGTCATTGTTTGGGAAGGCTGAGCTGTGACCAACCCTGTTTGGATTCATGCCTGTACAAGGCAGGTACAATCAGAGAGACAAAGCCTGAAAATCAGAAGCTCAGATGCACCAGCTCAGCACAGATCTTGGAACACTGAGAGTCCACAAAATACACTGACCACCTTGTAATGCTAACATCAAGCTAGAGAGTTAACACATAGTAATTTTCAATGCTTTTTGTTTGAACTTGGTATTTGTGATAAGGACACAGAATTTGGTAGATATTGTTAATGATTCAACTATAAAATGAAAGTCTTAACTACTCTCACATTTTTGGATCCTCTGAATTGAAGAGTATCCTAAAATCAGCAATTAAAACAAAATTATTTTAATTCAATCAACAAATGTTTGAGTGCTTTCTGTGTAATGGATGCTACTGGGTGCTTTGCCAAGCACTAAGGAGACAATAGAGAGCAAAAGCACGTGTTCTCTGCCCTCACGGAGCTAGATGCTGAGCAAATAAACATGTGGGCTGAACTAAGATGTGAACCAAACGAGATGCCCACCATGGTAAGTGCCGTCAAGGAGAGACACACAAGTGCTGTTCGGAGACGTAGGGAAGGCTCTCCGGAGAAAGTGAAGCTTGATCTGCCACCTGAAGATTGGGTGACTGGAAAGAAGGCCAGTGCAGCTGGAGTGCAGAGATCAGGGTGGCGAGGCCACTCAGGCTGCTTAGAACATAATCAGAAGCTTTGTCCTGTTACTGAGAACCAGAGCCATTGATTGTTAAGAGGATGAAGTGACTGGAATACTAAATTCTTTTTTTTTTTTTTTTAAATATATCTTTATTGATTTCAGAGAGAGGAAAGGAGAGGGAGAGAGAGAAACATCCATGATGAGACAGTCACTGATCGGCTGCCTCCTGCACACCCCCGACTGGGGATCGAGCCCATAACCCGGGCATGTGCCCTGACCGGGAACCGAACCCCGATCGCCTGGATCCTAGGTTGACGCTCAACCGCTGAGCCACGCCCGGCTGGGCTCAGGTTTGCATTTTAAAGGTTCATTCTGGATAAAATATGAACAGATTTATGATGATCTGCATGGATCAGAATTTTCTTTTTGTTACAATAAAATGCAGATATTGACTGCTAGTGTGGAGTAACACTAATATTCTTTTTTCACCAATATTTCACTGCCTAATTTCAAAGGCCTCTTTATTAGAATAGTTTCTTTGTTCTGATTAACTTGATAATAAGTAAATATTATTAATCTGAGCTTTTAAAAAATCTACCTCCAAAAAATACCCCTTTTATTCAAAGGATAAACACAAATTGACATAGGTAGACATAAATAATGATACAGATAAAATCTGTACAGCTTTCCCTTCATAAAAGTGTTCTACGAAAACTGAACATTTGAAAACTATTGTTCGAGGTAATAGAGATTCACAGCAGACTTGCAGAGGAATGACGTGATCGGAGCTGCGGGACAGGGCAGACTTGGCACAGCAATGTGGAAGACGCGAAGCAGCGGGAAGTTTCTGGGCGACTGGAAGAGATGAACAAGTGAAATGGTCTTGTTTCTTATCCAAAACAAAAAAAAGTATATAATACTTTTTACCTCCTAGTAATGTTTTGAAGGTTTTACCAAGTAAGATATAGAAGTTGTGGAAGCTGACGGCATGGAGGGGTGTGGGCCTTTCCCGCTGGCTGCTTAGGCATGAAACCCGGAGCAGGGGGTGGGAAGCAGAATGAAAGACAGCAGCCTCCCCCACCCCCAGGCCCGACAGGGCTGCTGGGGCACAGGAAATAGCGGGCTCTGCCCCTCCACCAGATGCACATTCAGTCCCTTTGTTTTCCTTCCTGTTTGTCTTTACGTTCCCTGCATAAAAGGTTGGTTAGGGCCTTTGTGTTCTTCATCCCACTCCATGCAGTGGGTCTTCATCCTGAGGAAGTACCTGGAGATGATAGCGATCTTGGCAGCTCAGTCACAGCCCAAAGCCTTGAGGACTTAGCAGGTCCCAAGAGCCCCAGGACTAGCCAGGTAAAAAGGGACCACAGCTTTAGCCTGGCTTCACTCAGCAGCAGTTTGTCAGGGCTTACGTGCTGCTCCACTGTAGAACTCGGCCGCCCTGTCTCCCGCCATGTCTCAGGCTCTGTGTCCTGCTGTGCTGCTCAGTAATGGGCCTGAAGTTCCACCTCCTCCAGAGAGGATCACATTTTTCTTCAGCCACTTGTCACTGTGGGGAGCTTTGTCCCACCAGACCTCCTCATTGGCCATTAGAGCCTGTATATTGCTTGTCCTGGGGTCATGTGTGAGGAGCTAATGTGTTGTATTTTGTTGAAAGTATTACAGGTGTCCCCCTTATTTTCCCATTGACCCCTCCACACTATTGACCCCTCTAGCCTACACCACACTATTTTCTGTGTCCATGAAGAGCTAATGTTTTTGCAACGAGCATCTGTCTCCCTTCTTATAACTGTGCCCTGAAATCACACCTCCCTCACCCATATTGCATGTGGTCCAAATGACTGGACCCAATGTTGTCGGTGGCCACTGTGATTTGGAGAACCCAGTCCAAGCCAATGAGATGTGGAAGCTGTTGAGAATGGAGCATTCCCATTACCCTGGACTTACAGTGATGTGAGCTATAGTGATGTGAGCCTGGAGCTGCAAGCAGCCATCTCGTCGCCACCAGGGAGCTGTAAGCTTGTCACCACCAGGGACAACCTGCCTGTGGGTGCAGCCAACACAGGAGGAAGGAGCCCAGAGGTAAAGAGAAATCGGATCTTCGTGGTGGTGCGTGCTGCTTCTGGAGCCAACAGGGCCTACGGCTATGTATGCCAATGAGGTTCTTTTCTTTCACTCCAACCAGGTTGACGGGGTTTTCCATCACCTAAAACTGGAAACACTCTAAATGGTGCAAGTCAGATGGCTGCCCTGGTGCAGTTGTCAGTGGCTGGGATGGCAGGCCAAATTTCACCTGCAGAAAAAAATATGCTCAAGGAAGGTCAGCCCCAGTGATGGGAGCTGAGGGTGGTACAGCCTCTCCAATGTAAATAAGGGTATGCAAGACAAGGTTAAAAGTTTGAGTTCATAAATCATGGTGGCTATTGTTAGAAGACAAAAAAACAAACAAAGCACAAACTGCTTTGTAAAGCACGTGAGTAGATACGTGATGCCTCCAGGAGCCATGGTCCATCAGCAACTTTGCTGGCAACTGTGGCTGTGTATTTGGACCTGGACAAACTGCTGATGTGGACATCTCCCAAGATCTGCTCGTAAACACTGCATGAGGTTATATGCCTTGAATAAAGGTACCTGACACAAATATTGTGTTCACTAAATTTTTCCCACCTTTCTCAAAGACTGCCTAAATCTCCCATATTCTCTACGCTGGAAACCAGCCACATTTGAGGAATCAAAGAGAAATCAAAAATAAAGCTCGCAAACAAAGCAGAATTTGCACAGATGTTCTGGGCAAGTTTAAATTAAAACACTTACATTTATTTAACAGTTTATGACTTTCTAGTTATATAAATATTAATTATTACAGTAGTCAAACTTGAGAGACTATCACTTCTTTAAACAGGAGGATATCATATGAGTTGTTTCAGGCAAGAAAAATTATTTTATTAGTACCTAGAAGCCTAGACTATGTTACTATTTTAAATATAAGAGAAAAAGCTAAATTTCTGATAGAAGCAGTAAAACTGGGTTTGATTATAAGAAAATAAAGAATTTTGTTGATTATTCGGAAAAGAAACTAAAGATTTAGGGATTTGTGGGCTGTAGTTTATAACAAGGTTTAGACAGCTAAAGATCATTGATTTTTTTTTTTTAGGAGAAGAATGAGTGAAGAAAGGAGAGGAATGTGGCTTATTACTGTTCTATTTTAGGTGAGAAACAGCAATATTGGCAAAGCCATAAATTGTTTGGAGGGGGAGCGGTGGGAATCATTGGGATGGGGCAGAGAGGGGGCAGGAAGGCAGCAATGTGGTAAAGGAGAGTTTGTCAATAAATCAAACTAATTCTACCAGTATAACATGGTAGTTAATTAAACATGCAGATTCTATTAGACCCCACTCTTGACCAGTTGTTGGACCACAGACAGGTTACTACCCTCTGCCTTAGTTTTTCTGTCTTAAAAGTGGGTCTAATAATGATACCTCACAGGCCGTAAGAAATAAATGACTTAATAAATATAAGCGACCTAGAAAAAGGCCTGGTGTATAGTAAGTGCTATATGAGTTTAGTAGTGGTATTAATGAGGTTGGTCGGTTGGAAGTGGAGAGACGTAGTACTAGAATAGTACTTTTAAGTCAGGTAAATGTAAAATCTCCCAGTGAAGAACACATAGCATCTGACAGGGCCACAGGCTCCTTTCAGAATCCGTCGTCATGCCCCTCAAGGTCCGGTTCCCTTCCAGACTTGGCTCCCCGTTTTCCTGGGCTCAGGCCGCTGACTCCCTCCCTGACTTGGCCCTTCCTCCCGCCATGTTCATTTGGAAATCAAGTCCTGTCCCCCTTCCTTTGGGCTCGTGTTCATCACTCGCTCCCCCCGCTCCCTCAGCGCCTCTTGCCAGTGCTGCCGCGTCTCCCAGTTGCTCTGCACATCTCGGGTCCTCCTTCCTGCCCACAGATGAATCTTCCAAAAGACTGAGGGGGCACAATTCAGTCAGCCCTAATTTCCCACGGATTCCGTATCTGTGAATTTGCCTGCTCACTCAAATTTATTTGGAACCCCAAAATCAGTATCCTCCTGGCGCTTTCGCAGTCATTCCTGGACATCTGCAGAGCAGAAAGAGGGTTGAGCCCGCCCACTGGCATGTCCCCAGCTGCGGTGGGACAAGGCCACCATCTGCCTTCTTAGTTCAGCTCTCATTCTGTAAACAAGTGTCCTTTTCTATTCAGTGCCATATTTTCCTCATTTTTGTGCATTTTGTTGGTGATTTCATTGTTTAAAATGGCCTCCAAGCATAGTGCTGAAGTGCTGTCTAGTGTCCTAAGTACAAGAGGCTGCGATGTGCCTTACGGAGAAAAGGCAGGTATTGGCTCCGTTCAGACCTGAGTTATACTGCTGTTGCTTATGAGTTCAATGTTAATGAATCAGCAATACATATTGAATAAAGTCTCTTTAAACAAAAACACAGAGAAAACAAGTGTATGTATTGATCAGTTGATGAAAATGTGACCAGAGGCTGGCAGGAACCTACCCCTGTGTTCCCTGAGGGCAGTGATTCGGGGTTGGGGTTGGATAATTCAGCGTCCGCGGCGACTTTCTAGAACCCAATCACTGTGAATAATGAGAATCAGCTGTACGCATTCGCAGTCATAGACTTCAGGGTATCGGCGCTCCATTTCACTTATGGGATATTGATCCATGCAACCTGGCCCCTTTACCCTCTCCTAACTTGTCTCCTAATCCTCTGCCATAAGTCTCTGTTCCAACCAAACTGACAGTCTTTTTTCTGCCCAGAATTCATTTCAACCACTGGCCCTCCCCACTCCTTCCATCTGCACTCCTTTGCGGGATCCCCTGGGGTACAGTTACAAAGATGGGCCCATGAGCCAGGCCTGGCCAATCAGAAATCCCCCTGCTTCCAGGCCAGGACATGTGTGGGTAGTTGACAGACTAGACCAATATAATCATTCCCTGGAATTTTTCACCCTCAAAGAGAGTTTCTCATTTTGGGGGTGGGGATCCTTAAGTTGAGTGATTAGACCTGGAGTTTCTAGCTACTAGGTTCCCACTGCTCAAGGGACACATCTGCGATAGAAAATAAGGAGGCCAATGGAAGAGGAGTGGAGACGGTAGGAAAGAGAAAGGGCTGGTAATCTGGTGCTGTCACTTTGCACCCTTGGATCCTGTTATGCCTGAGCCCACCCACACCACTGTCTTTCCAAATTACATAACCCAACATGATGCTTTCTCACTAAAATTCTCGGGATGGGTGTCTGTGTCCTGAGGCCAGCAGCCCTGAATAATACACTCAGCCCTTTTGATCTGGAATGCACTCTTACTGTAAATCACCAGTTTCTCCCTACCTTGGATTTCTTTCAGTCCAAAATGTAGTGTACCTGGATTTCCTTCTGTCTTATCTTCTCTCTCCTTAAGACTATTCCTGTTTGGAATAGAGCATAAAACAGCAAAGTGGGAATTGGGAATATAAACAGGAGTGGAACTTTTTCAGTGCACCCCCAGGAGGGAAGAGGGGAGCACAGGCAGGTAACAGGCCTTAGAACTGCACTTCCCTGGGCCGTGGAATAGCGAGGGGGTGCGGCCAGGTCTTAGTGCTCTGCTGCTCTGAGGTGTGCTGTGAGCTAAGCCTCTGCAACCTTGTTTGTGTGGGGCCTGTCCTCGCACAGACATCATCTCTTGAACTTACACAGTGTCACTGCTCTCCCTCAGTCTGCTTATTCTACCCCTCCGCCTGGAACACTCTTTCCCCAATCTTGGCTTAGTCATTCATCCTGTTCTCGGGTCTACCTTCATCTAGGCCAGAATTCCCCTTAACCTGGCCTTTTTCAGGGGTAAGTTTGAGGGGAAAGCTTGAGAAGTAATAGATCAAATAAAAATTACCCCAAATTGTTCCATCTTAAACATGCAAGTGATTCTGGATAGTGGCAGCCATCAGCATGGTGTCACACAAGCAAAAATAAACATTTGAATAAGTGATAAGACACTAAAGAATATATTTCTTGACATGCTCACCAACAAAGCAACATCAATTTCTTAGCATCTCATTGATATTGAGGGGAGAAGAGGGCATTTTTTTTCTAGCAAACAGGATGTGGTAGGTGGAAATTAGCCTTTACTAATGTAAGCTGTGTATACTAAAGGCTGCAAGAGCCTAAGGTCTGTGTTCAGCTCAGACATGACTGTGAATCCAGCTCTTAGCACAATGCTTAGCATGCAGTGGGAATTCAGGAAGTATTTGTGGGATTAATAAATATTAATTCTAACTGCTATAATATTTTTAAAGCAAGAGCACAAAAATGACACAAAGCAAGGAAGTGGCCCAAAGAGGGGGAGACTCATGTCTTAGGATGAGTGTTCTTCAGGATGTGACTGAGTCTTTAAAAATGGAATAGCTATTTTCCAGGGAGTGAAGTACATGGCAGGAAGGATTCTAGGCAGTGGGGATCCATTTTAGCAAAGTCACTGAATTATGGTACTATAGTTGTGAAACCAGAAGTGATGTGTTGAAATGTGGGGTGTAGTCACAGGCCTAGCATGAGAGGATGTTGAAGAAGAGGTGGACAAGGGCCACTGTCTGGAGGCCTTCATATGCCATCCCAAGATTTTGGCCATGGAGAATCTTTAAAGGACTTAAAGTGACCAAAAGAAATCATATTCACAGTAGCATTTTGTTAAGAGACTGTTGGCTGCCATTTGAAGATGGAGTGGAGGTAGAGAGCCCTCATGAGATTTTATCACGATCTTCAAGAGCACAGTGGAGATGAAGGCAGCGTCAAGGGTTGTTAAGAAAGTGCCCCGAAGATAAGGAATTCAGGAAGAGGAAGAGGTAGGTTTGTGAGAGATGATGATGAAATCAGTTTTCTTATAGTTGAGTGTAAGGCCCTGGTGAATTACCCTGGTGGGTAGGCACAGTAATCTGTTGGGTAATTTCCGAGGACTCTGGAGATCAGAAGTGAAAAGTAAAGATTTTGACTCAGCAGCATTGAAAGCTTGGATGAGAGTACCCAGAGAGAGGAGAGAAGTCAGCACAGGACAGAGGCTCAGCGCTGAAGCACAAGTCAAAGCAGAGGAACACTCGTGTCTCAGTGTTTGCGTTCTCTTTTTAATTTTTGGTGGGGGAGGGCAGTATATATCACTGGTATTAGTGGCATAAACTACACAGATTACCTGAGGATGAGTTAAATGTTTTTCCTTGTCAGTAATGAAATACATTTGCAGTGGGAACAGTCAGATTGAACAGTGCTGGTAAAGCTATGGAAAATGGCTTGTCTTGTGTGATGTTGACAAGAGTGTAAATTACTACAGCCTTCATAGAACCATTAGTTGGCCCCAATATCTATTTCCCCTTGTTTATAGTAAAAAAATTACCTTTTTGCTGAACATATATCTAGGCATCCCAGAAAAAAAGACTACATTTCTCTGTCTCCCCTGAAGCAAAATGTCGCCGTATGACCAAATTCTGGCAAATAGGAAGCTGGCAAATGTGATGAACTCTTCACAGAAGAGTCCCTGGGAGTTGGACACCTTCATCCCTCCCTCCTTCCTGCTGGCTGGAATGCAAATTCGATGGCTAGGAGTTAAGCTGCCATCTCACACCACGTGGAAGAAGACAAGTTCTGAATATGATGGGGAGAGTGCCGAAGTGGAAGGTCCCCTGGGTCGCGGACTGCCTCCTGGCCTACATAAGCTCTGTCTTCCGTGAGCCACCTTGTTGGGTGTTTGTCACTTTCACCTAAATCTAATCCTGACCAGTATGCTTCCCGAAGGCAGTTCAGCCACATGTAGTCAGGCAATATGGGTGTCCTTTGCCCTGGCATCCCAAGTCAGGGGATTTTCCCCAGGAGATAATTACACAAATTTGAAAAGACACCTAAATGATACTCGTCACAGTGTTGTTATATAACCAAAAAAAGGAGGGTGGGGAAACGGCAAGTCCTTCAGTAGAAAATTGGTTAAGTAAAGCATGTATATCTCTGTGTAAGGGAGCACTATGAAGCCACCAAGATATGAGTGTCTGACAGAATGAAAGAAGAGATTGCAAATGAGCATGTTTATTATGTTCCCACTCATGTCAAACTGGTAAATATACGCACATATGCACAGGCACACAGCTCAGTCTATAAATATATAGAGAGGCTGAGAAATGTTTGGAGAATCTGTAAGAATACTCTTTAATGTCTAGAAATGAAATTTTAGATTTTGGGTGTGTTTTGTTTTTTTTTCTACTTTTCCCCTATGCTTTTGTCATTATTCAAAAACTGCTTGCTATCAGCTTTATCATTGTTATTAAAAATAATAATAATAAAGTATTTCTAATGTTTTAAATGTTCTCTTTAAAAAATTAATATGGTTAAGAAATAATGTGAGGAGTTTTGCCCGCTTACTGTTCAGGAAGAGGTGTGGCCGTTGTTTCTGAACGTCAAATAAATGAAAACACACTCCAGGAAAACTGACTCACCTTTCGGTGGTAGGCCACAGTAGGTGGAGACATCCTACTTGGCAGATTTGTGAACTTTTTACTGGAAAAATAATTGGAACTTAAAAGATCACCTTGGTGGATGATATATTTCAATTTTTTCATTTTACTTTTTATTGATCTGGGGAGTTGGAGTGGGGAAAGGAAATATATTTATGGTTTCAAAGTAAACTTCAGTAATGTAGGATTCCTGGTTTTTATTGTTTATTTAGAAATATATTCACAGGAATTATTAGTAAACCTAGCAAGATATTTATTATGTACACAGTATACGAACTCAATGTCACTGACGTTTTGAGTTTTTAATGATGGGATCCTACCCCAGAATAACTCTTTGCAGTTTCTCTCTCCACTCCAATCTCAGGTCATGTATTATTTTTTTGTTTTAGTTTTTTGTTGAAAAAGCTTAATTTATTTACAAAGAAATGAGATGCATTTATGCAATTCGTAGCAGTTAAATGGGAATAAAATTGTGGGATACCTTGAAGAGGTAAGGCTAATTATAATCTATAAATATAGGCCTGTGTGCTATAGTATTTCCCAGTTTTAAAATTCTAAAACATTGAATCACCCCCTTTTCTTCTCATTTGAAGATTTGCCTGCCAGTTTTACTGAAAATAGTCTGCAGCCCAATCTGAATGTTTTCAGCCCTTTTGAAGGGTTTAGTATTTTTCCTCTTTTATGGCCATTTTGGTAACACTGCTTGTGAGTCCCTTCATTTTTATCACATGGAGTCACCAGCACCTGCCCCTATTTAGCATTTCAAAAAAGGAGAAGAGCGGCAGCCAGCCATCACTTAGCCCCCTTTTTAGCCCTGTGTCTGCTGTGAAATCAGAAGATGTGGCTGAATTGCAGTCTTAATTTTTAAATGTATTTAATATAGTTACTATTAAAATACTAAATTTTATTTAACAGAAAAAAGTCTGCTCATTCACAGAAAAGTGTTTTTGTGGTAAAGATTGCTTGCTATCTTTAGTTTACTCTTTTTGACTTTTAAATTAAATAAATACATAAATGCATAATGAATATGCATCCAAAGATGTTTAAATAGAAATGAATTGATGTAAATCTAAATGTTTATATAAATCTATAAATAGAAATTAAAAGTATTACATGAATAAATTTTTCTATCTTCCAAAGTATAGAATTATGTAGTTTTTAATCCCACATATTTATGAGTTCTAATACGTAGAAAACTTACTGTCATTTTCAACAGCATAGTCTACTGGAAAAGAATCTCTGACCTTTCTTGATTTGATTTCAGCCATTTACTGGCTGTGTGCCCTTGGATAAGTCAGTGTATTAATTTATTCAGTAATTTATTCAGCAAGCACTTATTGATTTTAACTCTGCCTTCCACTATGGGCATTCTACAGGTTTTTCAAAAAGCCTCTAAGACTTGGAGATTGGAGGCAAGTGGTGGTCACCAAAAAATTAACAAGTACTTATAGTTCAGTGGGCTACGTTCCCCAAATAAAACTCTCCAGATACCCTGAAGCTCAGTGGGAATGTGGGCCGTAGAAACTACTGGATATGAAGGACTCAGCCATCCTGTGCACATGCAGGGAGGTGTTGCAAGGCAAGGAGTCCTCAGAGAGCTTCAGCCTTGGAAATCTGGGAATATTCTGGAAAGAAGAGGAAGCCAGGGTGGGAGAATCACAGTAGGGTACTTCCAGACAACTCACTGGGGCGATGATGAGAAATGGGTGCTTGACGGGGCTACGGTGCTGATCATCCGGAGGCCAATTTCTCTTTGCATTTGCGAGCATCTTCTACATGGAAGGTGCCTGGGGCTGTGCAACCAGGATGCCCCAGACAAGGGCTTTCAAGGGCCTGGCTGTGGAGAGCACACTGGCGGGACGTGAAAGCAAGTGCGCGAGCATTAGAAGGGAGCGCCGTGATTGCTTTCCAGCTCTTGCTCTCCCCTATAATCTGCAGTTTAGCAGGAAAGCCTGTTAGGTGTGGCCCTGGTGTTCCTACTTACGGTGCAGGTGCCGCTCGTCTCCAGTGAGCAAGCATTCAGCTTTGGGTAGGGAGGGTGCTAAGAGTGGCTTGGCTTATCACCTGCATGCTTGGGAGGCCTGCATGGGGCGTGCTGCGCCAGCTGCAAGGCAGCTTACAGCTCCTGTCTCACCATCGGATCCTGAAAGGCTCCCGTGACACCTGCCAGACCACCCTCCTTAGTGGCGCCCCCACCCCAGCCCAGCGCTCCCCTCTTTTCCTTGTTTATCTTTCTTCACGTTTATCTTGTTCTCACACGTATTTTTACTTGTTTTGTTTACTGCCCATCTCCCTCCCCATAGAATGTAATTTCCATGGGGCAGGGGCTTGTCTATTTTATCTAGAACAATGTAGTGCTCTGTGTGCTGGTGGAATGTGGAATGAACGAAATGCTATCACTTCTCAGCACATCCATCACACCCCCATCAGATGGAAGTAAACAACCCAGTCAATGCCAAATATTACGGCTTGTGGGTTAGCAGCCTTAGGATTGTTAACACCACGGCTTCCCTACATTAGCACGGCCGTCGAAAGGTTAAGGCTTTCTGGCCTTCCAGTGAGGCAACATGTTGAATGTGCTTAACAGATTTAGAGGCTTTGGGGTGAGCTAGACCTGGATTCAAACCCCACCGAGGAGTGAATGAATTAGGGCAAATTTTTCTAAGCTTCCTTGAGTCTTAGTTTATTCACCTGTCAAGTGAACAGTGACACTGACCTCCTAGGGTCGCTGGAAAGAAAAGAGTCGAAAGTAGATGCCCATGGCACATGGTAGGCCCTCAGTATGATCTATTATTATTTTATCATTATCATTTTGGGAGCTGTGTCAGTCACTAGGGCTGCCACAACAAAACACCACAGACTGGGGACTTACACAACAGAAATGTATGTTCCCACAGTGTTGAAAACCACAAGTCCAACATCAAGGTGGTGGCAGGTTTGGCTTCTGCTCCTGAGGCCTCTCTCCTTGTCTTGCAGATGTCACCCTCTTGCTCTGTGCTTGTGCCTTTCCTCTGTGCTTGTGCTTCCCTGGCGTCTCTTCCTCTTCTTATACCGACACCAGTCATATTAGATTAGGGACCTACCCTTATGGCCTCAAAGGCCCTATCCCCAAATACAGTCTCATTGGGGGTTAGGCTTCAACATAGAATTTGGGGGTGGTAGGGCAGTGGGGCAAAGAGGGGGAACACAGTTCAGTCCATAACAAGCTAAGGAAGGTTTTGACCAAGTAAATCCAATTTTGATATATTTAATAATTAAGAAATATTTAATTCCCGGCAACAAAAGTGCCTTAGTGGTGGTTCTTTTCCTAGCAGATAAGCCCTGAAAAGGGCGTAGATGCAAGTATCCGGTAGCAGGTGTTCCTTTTACAAACAAGAAGAAACCATAGGGAAGAGGGAAGCGTGCCATGTGGAGGGAGCCTGAGAGAAGGCACAGAAATGAAGCTATGACTTGGCTCCTTACTGCCTGGTGGGGCTCTTCCTGAGGTTGCACTTGAAGAGAGCAATGATAGGCCAGGTAACAAGGTGGGATGTAACTAGCTCCCACCAAGGAACGGGGGGACTTTTTAAAAGAAATGTTGTACCAGTAAATTACTGTTTTGTACCAGAGTGAAAGCAGAGACACCTTTGAGTTGTAAGTAGTAATTTTATGAAGAAGCAGCTTGCAGGCTTAGAGGCAGATGTGCTCTGTGAAGTGACACCATAGACACCAGGGCCTTCCTACCTGCTTAGTCACTTTCCTGCCCACATCCAGGAAGGTTTTGAAGAGAGGGTTCCAGGTTGTTTGTTTTTTCCTGGGCATTGTTCCAGAAGATATTATACTAACACAGAAAAAAGCTCTGCTTGCATCCGTGTTCAGAGCTGCCTGTTGTTGTTTTCTTGGTTGTTGGTTTTTTTTTTTTTTTTTTTTTGATCTTATTGTTTGTAGAGTACTTTGAATTTCTTTGAGAATTTTTAGCACACCCACCTGGCAGACACACTTAGTGTTTGAGGGTCAGGCCTCTGCAGAGTGTGTGTTAAAACTGACCCGCATGGCCCTGTCTCCCCTGACTTCCTGCACTTGGGAATGGCCTCACCGTATGCAGGCTTGGGAAGTTGTGGGTTTCAGCAAGTTCTTCATCTGGAGCTGCAAGGGTGGGCCTGTGCTTCTTCCAGGCCGAGGGAACTGCATCTGTGTTCTCGACTTGTTGTGTTAACAAATTCCAGTAGTAACTTGATAGGACAGGGAAATAAAGATGTGTCTGGGACTGTGCTAAGCGGTATCTCTTCCTTTTAATCCTCCCAGAGGGCACGAGCGAGCAGGCAAACATTAGAGACGCGCCCACAGGCCCCCTTCTAGGGCCCCATGGCTCCAAGACACCTGCTTGGATGCCCTGAAGCCACACTTGTGTCTTCACACTGTAGGACCACAGGCAGTGACATCCCATCTGCTTTGACGTGACACATGTTTTTTCCTTTTACTGCTTATGTGACTCCCCCACTCCTCGGATCATAGTATTTATGTTGGGTTTTGCCCTCACTTTCTTTTGGAAAGATTTTTTTTTTTTTAATTTTACATTTGTTTATTTATGAACCTTTACTTCATCAGCAAATCCTTGAACACACCCTGAGTCCATAATGTACTGTATTCATTATTTACTCTAAATCTAACATTTAACTTTGCAACATATACTTTTTGAAATTTCCATTTAATATAAAATTTCTTGTATTGATCAGTTCTCAGAACATTTTGTTTTTACTTCATCAGTTTTTAAGATTTAAGTGCGGTTGGTATACAGTGTTCTTTTGTAAGGATTTTCAGCAGCAGCAGCAGGTACAGTTTTCTTACTCATTTTCCTTCCTTGGTGCAAAATCTTATGCAAGTTTTGCTCTCAGGAAACCTGTCTAATGTGAGATAGTTTCTGAGGTGTAATAGCCAAGTCTATGCATAGGAAGGAGAAAATGACCAGGATCGTGAATTCTGGAGGTCCTCCAATTTCATTTATTGTAATAGGATATTTTTTGATAAAGAACATTGCTTAAAGTTACATTTCTGGATCTCAAGACTAGGAGGGGAAGCAAAAGTGATAGCTACCATCTCTGTAATTAATTACTGAGTTAAAATAACAGTGTCTAATTAGTCACCTCTAGAATTCTGATTCCAAGATCTCAGCCAGAGAATAAGGGTGGTATTAAAAGCATGCCATCATTCTTAGTGAGATGCTATCCCTAGTTCCTGTTCCGTTTTCTAAAATGAAAATGCTATTATTTATTATTTTAAAGTACTATATCTTTTTTTGCCTGGCCAGTGTGGCTCAGTGGTTGAGCACTGCCATATGAACCAAGAGGTCACGGGTTTGATTCCCCGTCAGGGCACATGCCTGGGTTGCAGGCTCGATCCCTGGAAGGGGGCGTGCAGAAGGCAGCCGATCCATGTTTCACTCTCTCCCTCTCCCTTCCTCTCTCTCTAAAAATCAATAAAAACATATTTTTTAAAAGTACTATATCTTTTCTAAAATATTACAGTGTTGCCTTTTGCTTTATCATATTAGTCCATCTCGATTTTATTTTCGCATGTAGCTGGAGGTAGGAGTTTAAGTTTACGGCTTTCAGATGGACTGCTTATCGTGGTGACACCATTCATTAGATAAATCATCCCTTTCTTCCCATCTGTAGCTTATTAGATCTGCTCCGTTCCTCCGTGGCTTTCATGCCACAGTGACGCGAGCTCCGGTTTCCCACATCCTTGCTCACAGTCTTATTTTGTCAGATGGATGGATGTTTAGGTTGTTTCCAGTCTGGAGCTACTATGAACTAAGCTGCTTTAAACGTTTCCATACAGGTCTTTGGGAGGCTTTACCAGGCATAAGTTGTTTATATTTGTATAGGCGAATTCATCAATCTTCTCTTCTATGATTTTCAGATTTTGAATCACAGTTAGATAAACGAATTCACCATTTTTCCTTCTAGCGCTTGCCTGCGTTTACTCTTTCACTTGCATCTTTGAACTGTTTGGACTTTATCCTGACGTCAGGCGCAGATCGATTATCTTTTTCCAAATGGCCACCCAGTGATCCCCGAATTCCTAAATCAATCTTTTAAACACGATTTAAGAAACTCTATTGTACAATTCTTTGCAATTATTTATAATTTATGATTTATTACAAATTTATTACAATTGTTTTTGTTTATTACCAATATTCAATTAAAGTTAGAAATTAAAACCTGTTTTTTAAACTTTCAAATACAACTTACAAACCTAGTAAATTTAATTATAAATCAAGTAATTTTGCATTAAAATTAAAAACAATCATTTTCATTGTTTTTAATATTTAATTAGCTTTTACATTTAACAAATTATAATCCCTTAAATATTTAAGCACTGTTTACAAGCTTAATCAAATTATCTAAATATTGTAAATTAAAGTCACAAAGCTTATAAATCGAACAAATTAAATTCTCTTAAATCTAAATACAATTTACAACTTGATTAAATCCTTTTAATGTATACCACAAATTTAATATATTTTATTTTCTCAGTATTTCTAAAATCTAAAGAGACATAATTACAAATCTAACAAAATCATCCAAGTGTTTAAAAAACTGTAATGAATATGTAGATCAAACTCTTTTAAACTTTCAAACATCTTAAAATCATTGGAAATTTAATAGATATTCCCAAATTTAAATATTAACTACCAACTTAATCATTTTCATTTTCCTATGTATTTACAGAAAATGACAAATGTAGTATATCAGATTATCTGTAGCATTTTAAACATCTTAAGGATACAGTTTAGAAGTGCAGCTTCTAGTTAAAGAACTATTACATACCTTCCCTCCCTCTGGCAACACCACTAAAATGACAATTACAGGGTTTTTCTAAATCATAAACCCACAGAAACAAAGAGAATGGGAAAGGCGACAAAGGCAACAATTTTGCATGCTAGAAAGCAGATGACCTACTGGTAGCTCATCTAGCAGCCCTGAGAAAGCTGAAACCTAAACTAGGGACATCAAGAAGCAATCAGATTTATAGCCCAGAACCTCAGAGCAGGGTGCTCAGGAATGGTGGAAACAGATCCTTTGGAAAGGGAGGGTGACGAAGGACCTGAAAACAGTAGGAAGGGTTGAAATTCTGTTGATGTGGTTAGAACCACGTTCTTCTTCAGCCCCTCCTCTCCTCTGTACAACCAGCAACAGCTTTGCCTCACCCCCAGGAGGAGACTGGAAGTTTGATCTGTGGAGGAATAAGCTAGGGATCTATGGGCGTGGGACCCAAGGCACTGGGAACAGAGGGACTCAGTGCTGCATATGGCCAGGGATTAAGTGAAAATCCACATACTGAACTGGAAGACTCACTGTGACTTCTGCACAGAACACTGCAGGCAAAATCTGGAAGGTTCTTCTCTGGGGAATCAGACCAGGCCAAGAAAAGAGATTGCAAGATATTAATAGCCAGGATCCTCTAACTGAAGAGCCCCACCAGATACATAGTGAAGCCCTCCTCTGGACAAGCCTTGCTCAGACTCCCAGAGCTTCCAATCAGCTTCCTAGTGCCCCACTCCTGAATACACATGGACAGCTACAAATTAGAAGGCTTTTGATGAAACCCAAAACAAATCAACAACATCAAGGTACAGGAAATATAATTGTGGAGGAAATAAAGACAATACACAAAGACAAAACAAACTATTTATTAGTAATATCATCTGAAGGATAAGAAGAGATACTGTATCCATGAAACAAGAACAGCACACAAGAAAAAAATAACATCCAGAAAATTTAAAAGAGCTTTTTGAAAATCAAAAATATATGTATGATAGGAAAAATAAAAAACTCAATAGGAGGGTTAGAAGAAGAAATTTTAAAAAATTACCTAGAGCAAAAGAACCAAAAGTAAGAGATAGACAATGGGGTGGGGGGTGGGGGTTAATACAATTAAAAAATTAGACCAGGAGGTCCAATATCTGAAAAAGAGAAGTTCCAGGGAAAAAAGTTATGCAACAACTGTCCTAAATATTAAGTGTATGTCCCCAGATTAAAAGCTGTCAAGTATCCTGCATAATAAATGACAGAAGAATCATACCAGGTATCTTGAGAAAAGTCCATTTGGGGGCAGAAACCACACTGTTATTTTACCAGGGACAATTTATTATAAAGAATTGTTGACTAATAGGAGATGGTTAACAACTCAGAAGGGGTAAAAGAGGGTTCTAAAGGGTCCAGAAAAAAAGCAGCTACTCCCTGTATGCTGGAGGAGGTAGACAGTAATAACTAGGATATCCATTCTCTTTCTCCCCCCAATAAGACTGAGATTCAGATTTCTTTGGAGAGGGTATGACTACTGAAGGAACAAGAATGAGTAGCCTGCTGATGGCAAGAAACTTGCCGAAGAGAGAGGGCCAGAGCTGGTCTGTAGAAGCAGCTGCCGGTAGAGAATGCATGACCTGGGCACATCTGGAGGTCATCTGCACTGGCCACTGGCTCCCACACTGAATAATTGTAACAGAGGGCCAGAACCTGGAAGAGAATATGCACATTTGCAGACAAAAATTTACTTCCTATAGACCCTTTCTGAGAAATCTGTTGAAGGATATACTCACCTAAAATGAAGAATGCACTATATTAAAACTATTCCTAAATTTAAGCACTAAATACAAACTTAATTATTTGCATTAACCTATGTATTTAAATTAAAATGACAAATATAGTATGTCAGATCTCTGCAGAGGAGAGAGGCTTCTGAACAAAAGGGGCTCATCTAGGAAGGGCAGTTGGGCAAATGAATGCTGGGTGACTACCAACAAAGACTGCCACCAATTCTTAAACAAATCCATTTTTTGTTTGAAGTTTATTTATTTGACTTTCCAAGGGCAACTTTATTTCTGAATTACTGAAGGAAAGAAACATTTCAGTGTCATCAGTTCTTATTAAAATTTTCAGTTTATTCCATTCTCATTTTGGCCTCAGACTCATCTTTCCCATTATTAAAAATGTTGCTTCTTAATGTATAAAAATGACCACCATTCCATAGTAAAACTTTCTGTAGCTGAAAATCTAAGTTTTGCTGTGTTTGGACAAATTGAGCCAAACATAGATACATAGAAGAACACATACCCGATGTTGTAAATTTGCACCAAAAACATAGCATTAAGTGCTTATAGTTTAAATAGGGGGCAAAATAAAAGAAATTATCTTCATAATTCATTAAAATAACATCTTCCTGCCTTTTGGAATGCCAGTGCTGTGTGATCGCTTGAGTAATATCTAAAGGTGAAATTACATGCCATTTGCCCTTGTGGTCTTTGCTTCTCCATTTCTCAGTAGGCTGTTCAGATAACAAAATCCTTCCTCACCTAAGAAAAGACCTAATTTCATAAACTCTCTGCGGTACAGTATCTCCACCACACTCAGTAAGATCCCCTAATTATATATGGTTTCCGAAACGGAGGAGTTGGATCTGGTAGAATAACAATACTCTGCAGGAGAAAGCAGGGGTAGATGCCCCATTGAGTGTGTGGAATTTGGCAAGTCACCCTAAGCCTTTAGGAGCAAGTTTGTTTTTTAACTGGATAGATGGATTTGTCTTCTTAATTATGTCATTGGGAAAATACTCAGAGCATAAAAATGCAATTCTTAATGCTGACTGATGATTAGAAAAATCAAATGCCAAGTGTGAGTGAAAAACTGGAATAAATGTCTTTGAAGATCATGATTCAGAAAGCAGACCTTGATGACGTATGGTTGAATATTGTTAGATAATTGAGAAAAACACATGGTTCTGATCTCTTGGTACTTGGGGCTGAGTTTGTTGTTTTGAATATGAAGTGAGTGAACAAGGAGGAAGGCAGAGAAAAACAGGCAAGGACCTGCCTCTCTGGAGCACGCTCCATTTACTTGGCATCATACTGGACACTTTGGGTTTATCTCACATCATCTCACCAAACTTTGGTGAGGTGGGCATCACCCTTTGCATTTGGGACATGAGGGAATTGAGGCCAAAGAGATTAAGAAATTTGCCCAAGGTAAATGACAGAGCCCAGGGTTGAAACCAGACCTGCCTAACACCAGAGGCTCTGCTTTCTGTCCCAGTAGCAGGATTTTTCAGCCCAGGGTAGTGATGGGAGGATCAGAGTCTCAGACCAGGGGTGGGATGTGCCTTGTCCACATATACTCAAATGCTGAGATGCCTGTTGGGCCCACGTTTTCCCAGTGCCCCCTTGAGGGCTGCCTAGCAAGTCACTACGGTCCTGGTGGGGAAAAGGGCCTGACCTCTAGGGGCCTCCACTGGGCAAACAACAATTGCCTTGTAATCTTGCTCTAATGTTTTGTGCAGGAGAGATGCCCAGGGATTCATTAGAAATCTCGGACCTCTCTTTTATAAGCAAGCTCAATTTTCAAGTTTATTAAAAAGATTTACTGGAAATATATAAGAAATTAAAAATATGCTAAATATGCATAAACTGGTCACATGATTTCTATAAAGATACCAAATGATGGTATGCATCCTACAATGAGGCTGGTACCTCTCATCTCCTTTAGTGATTAGAACAAAATCTAAATGAAAATCACTCTTTAATTCATTCAACAAGTATTTATTGAGGATCTACTTTCTGTCAGGCAAGGTACTTGGTAAGGTGGCGTAAAAGGTCTCTACTCTCCTAGGGTTCAGTTATCTTTCAGACATCAGGGAAGGGGAGGCCCTGAGGAACAGGAAGGGCCTCAGGGTAACAGGGCAGAGGGAGGCCTCTCTGGGAGAGGAATAGCGAGCCTGGGCCTGCAGGCAATGGGAAAGGGGTGGGGAGAAAGGAGAGGTTGGGTAGTTCAAAGCCTGGGGCACAGCAGTAGAAAACTGGTAGAGACCTGGATGGAGGTCCAAGAAGGTGCACCCAGGACCTGGAAGGACCCCTGGGAGTGCTGGCTGGGTGGGGGTGGGGAAAGGAAACTAGATAAAGAGAGGCCCCATAGCAAGTTTTCACCTGCTTAACAATTTTGCCTAAAGCCAACAGTTTCTCTGCAGTCTCAAGTCTCTGCTTGTTGCTGAAGTTGGTGGAGTTTTGTCATCTCAACTACCCAGTTCCATTACAGGTTGGAAAATATGAGATAAGTTGGAGAAGCCTCAAAGGGCTTCTCATTGGGCCTGGTAGTTGACACTGCCATGAAATAAATACAGAACTCCAGTGCAGTCCCTAACCATGGAAATGAAGTTTGCTTCAGATAAACCAAAA
Source organism: Miniopterus natalensis (assembly GCF_054644295.1). Classification (NCBI taxonomy): domain Eukaryota; kingdom Metazoa; phylum Chordata; class Mammalia; order Chiroptera; family Miniopteridae; genus Miniopterus; species Miniopterus natalensis. The sequence continues at coordinate 5,308,196 of NC_142088.1, read as the reverse complement.
TGCTTATAAAAGTCAAATGGACCGTCAGCAGATCCATTACCAAGCAGTGTCCTGTGCAAGGACCCTTTCACACAACAAACAGTGCATAGCAGTGCTTTCCCCAGCCCTGTCCATGTAACTGTCCCTCTCTAGGAGAAAAGCATTCACTCACTTTGTCTGTCCTATAGACAGGAAGGGAGGTGGAGAGTGGAGCAATGACCTTGGAATTGGCTTCCCAAGTTAGAGAATCTATGTTCTCAGAGATCTTTAAGAAATAGTCATTTGGCCCTGGGTGATTTTAACATCAATTGACTTGATAGATTTTTAAGATTCCTTCCAGCTTGGATTTTGTGACCCTGATCACTAAAGAAACTGTTTATTGATGCTCAGACCTTGCTTCTAATTTGATGTGAGGCCAGACTGCAAAGTTATAGCCCATGTTGGACACAGCCTTATGTGTCCACCACGGTGATTGTTACCAGGCCATAGCTGTTGGTATTTAAATTAGTTTTAATTCAGACCACCTGCTATTCAATCACAGGTCGTCTTTAGATGGTGGAAGATCTCTCTGAGGAGTGGGTATCAATCAACAAAACCTGGAGAAGCAAAAGAATCTCATGAAGACTTCCTAGAGAATTCACATCTTCAGAGTAAGGAAGGGAGCACGTTATGTACTTATTGCTGTTACATTCCCTTTAATCAGTGATAGATTTTGGCAGAGAAGTATTGAAGATATCATCATTTGAAATATTGATATGTCATTATGTACTTAATCTGATACAGTAGAACATTGGCTTCTTAAAAAATAGAAAATTGTTTTTAAAAATTGTTAATATAGCCTTAAATTTCTTTTGTGAAAAATCTTAACGTGTTTAAGATTCCAGGTTAACATGTAGATTCCATTAACAATCTTATATCATGTAAATATATATTTTTTGCAATAATATTTAATTTAAATGGGTTTTCTCTAGTTAAAAATAAGTTAAAGGTTATTAAAAACAATCAAATTATCAGGTCCTTCAACTCATGTGTTTTGCTATTTATTTAAAATTTCTATCATTTCTTCTACTATCAAGGTTTGGTTGAGAAGTTATCTTAATCAAGTAAATACTTGGACTTAATAGAAATTACCCTCCAGTTTCCCCTATGCTTTTTTCCCTTCACAATGTGAAATTTTCAAACATAAAAACTACAATAATGTTTTTTTTAAAAACTCTCACTTACCCCTAACCCAGCTTCCACAATACCCAAAATGTACATAAACCCACTGTTCCCACTGGATTATTTTGAAGCAAATCTCCATTGTTACATCATTTCATCCTAAACGACTTCAGTACGTGTCTCTAAAAGAACCTCTGGTCCAACCAAGGACAACCTCTTTCCCAGATAACTGAATTGGACTTCCATCTGGTCTCACTCTTTCCGCCCTTGCTCCGCAATAGTTTGTTTTCAGCACAGCAGCCATTATTTCAACGTCTGTTCATAAAATGAGACTTTGTTAATATATTGATGTCACAATATTTCAATGTTGAGTAATTTAAAACACTTTCAGGACATCTGGACCTGTCCAAAATATCCACACTTAGAAAATGTCCCTGGGTTCATGTAACATTTATTCCTACTTTTGGTTTACAGGATTAGTACCTAAACAATACGATCATATTTCATTGGCCAGTCATTGTGTTGGAGCTGGCCTGCCAGTAATAACCCTTCTTGCCTGGGAGCCTGGCCGGTCGGCCCGTGGGACCAGGCAGGTGGCTGGGGTGTGAATCTTTCAGGAGAACGGGATTTATATTCACTGTGGACCCAATGTCCACTAGTGGTTCAAAACTTACATAAGATGCCAGTCACTTCACTATACTCACAAATTGCGCCCCCTCAACAGCTGATATATTAATTATACTTTATCCACCAGGATACAGGCGTTTTCTTACACCTTTGCCGTCACTAATTAGATATTGCTGTCTTTTTTTCATCTTTTCCAGTCAAATGGTGAAATTAATATCTTGTCTAATTAACATTATCCTGTTAACGAGTAAGTTGAGCCTCCTGCTGTGTTAAATTGCCATTTATATCCTTTCTGTAATTTGCCTGTTTGCATTCTTTGTCCATTTGTCTGTGAAGTTGCAAATGTTTTCTTCTTTCTGAGACCTTTAACAATCTGAGGAAACAGCTATAGATTTTTTTTCCCTAAGTTAAATACGAACAATCAAGAAATTAGCTATTGGAAACTTTTTTTAAAACGTAGTTTCAGGTAAAAAATGTGCCAATATAAACTCAATCGAAAGTGCTGATTCATGGGTTGAGATTGAATCCAACTTAAAAATAAGTTGTTTTCCAATTATGTTCATTTTAAAGTTGGTTGCTTAGATCTTCGAATGATTCTAAGTGGTGGTTAAGCATTTAGGGTAATCCACAAAAATCCCTGTGATAAAACCAAATGGCAACAGCCATACTTTCTGAACCAAACGACAAAGGTTTCTTATTTCTGGTGTTGTATGTGAAAGGAAATGTGGGAGATATAGTCTCAATGTTAAAGTGTTGAAATTCCCTTGGACATTTAGATGATTATGGGGAGAATGGGACTGAATGTTTGAAGTGAGGACTAGAATTAAAAATTGATAATACTAATAAACACTAGTATCCTGAAATATTGGCCTGAGTTCTAGATGCTAGGAGTATTGGTATACCAGGAATCAGAAAGCGAGAAAGAGCAGTCCTTACCTTCTGCCCATCCTGGGCCAGCCCCACCTGTGGATCCCTAATCCGTTTCTCTAGGTCCTTTCTCCAGGCCTACATCTCAGCCTTGGACCTGGGACCGAATTTCTCCGGCCTCGCCACCACCTCTGACTGCTCCTCTGGTCAGCCACTCCCTGTCGTCAGCCTGGATTTCCAGAATTTCTGCAGACCTGGGGTGGGTCATGTGGGTGGAGGGTGGGATGGGAGCGTGTTTGGGGCAGAAGCTCTAGGAGACAGCATGGGAGCAGTTCCCTGCATATCCTCTGCGCATATATACAACATGTGTTAACATGAAAGAAGAACCTTGTACCTTATGATCTATACCTTGACCTTTAAAAGTTTTAAATTTAGAAATATCTTACACCTACAAAAAAAATAGAAAGGAATATTACAGATACCCAACGCCACTCACCAAAGACGTTAACATTAGTCACATTTACTTCATTTTATCCAAGTCATCTAATATGTTGGTGAAGTTGCTCAGAATATTCTCTCCTAACGTCTGTAGTATCTGTTGTAATGTTTTCTTTTTCTTTCCTCGATCATGGTGATTTGTGCTTTCTCCCCCTTTTTTCTTCTTCTTGATGAATCTTGTTGGGGGTTACTCAGTTTAATTTTTTTCGAAGAACTAACTTTCAGCCCTATGGATTTTCTCCATTGTAGTTATTGATTTCTGTTCTGGCCTTTATTATTATTTCCTTCTTACCACTTCCTTTAGGTCTGATTTGTTGATCTCTTCCTAGTTTCCTGAGATAGAAGCTTAATCGTTGTTTTCAGCCATTTCCCCCCTAAATTTAAGTGCTTCTGTATCTATATTAGGTAAGTTTTGATCAATTATATTTTTAGTCTCATTCAGATTAAAATATTTTCTAAGTTCCATTTTGATTTCTTCTTTGGCTCACAGGTTATTTATAACCATTTTGTTGAAACCATTTTGTTTCCAGGTAGTTGGGGATTTGCCTGTTACTTCCCCCACCTGCTAGCAATACCTGGTTTTCTGGTGGTGCGAGTCAGTCTTTTCCCAGGCCGCCGCTTTCACTTCCCCACATCATCAGTTTTCACCAGGCCTCTTGTAAGCAGCGTGCGCGTTACTTATCTGAGCCGTACCGGCCGATTCGTTCATCCAGGAGCATCAGGAGTGCTGCTCGCCGTAATTTCTATCCTCTTATCTTGGGCTTTTATCTGATGAGACTTTTTCTTTGCTTTTTTGTTTGGCTCCCGTTTTCTGCTTTCTTTTCGTTTTCTTTATTGCGTTTCTCCCAAGACGGAGGCGGCGTTTCCCCGGTACCTTGCAGATGTGCCGGGTGACCCAGTTTTGGTCAGTGCGATGTGGGCTCCAGTCCTGTCGCAGAGCTCCCGGAAGGGGCCTTCGGACGGGGACAGACCCAGCGGCCATGCGCACTTTCGCTCCTTGCTGTGCCCCTTGACCTGCTGCACCGCGGCTGACGCCTTGGGAGCGCCCCCGAGGGTGAGAGCCACACCCTAGAAAGTGAGACACATAAAGGACCCTGGGGCAGGAGTAGCGGAATGGAGCCCGGGCCGGAATCTAACTGTGCGAGGAAAGAGCCAAGTCCTGCTTGTTAACCTCCTTCCGCGGAGTTGCCTGCTCTGTGCAGCTGGGCCCCAGTCTCCCGCTGACTGCAGAGCAGCTATTTTAGAAGTTGTCCTTATGTATCTTTCTCTCCTCCGCCCGTCCCCCTCCCTCTGCCCTCACCTCCCTCTCTCCTTCCTTCCCTCTCTTCCCCCCTTCCTTCCTGGACTGCAAAAATCACACAGGTATTACGGGTTTATTATAGTGGTGAACAAAACCTTCACAGCGGAAAGCTTTTCTGAAGGAAAGGGGCCATGGAGACACGGCAGCCAGAAAGGAGCGGGCCCGGCCCGCAGCCAGCTAGCGCCCCGGAGCTGGCCGCTCTTCTCTCTGTTGAGTTTGTGGAAGAAAGATGCCAGTTGTTTTGAAAGAACTGACACTGGCTGTAGGTAAAGGGGTGCAGGGGAAGCGGGGCGTCCCGGGGCAGGTGCGGAGGTCGGAGGAAGGAGCGTTGGCTCTTCTGCTGCGGTTGCGGGCCCCGGCCTGGAAAGGGAATGGGGAGCGGGTGCTGTGGCGCTGAGTGGCCCGCTCCTCTGGCCGGAGAGTCTCTGAAGGAGCCCTGGAAGCTGGTTCGGAGCTTCAGCATGCACCAGGAGTGTCAGCAGGCTTTTGTCGGTTTTGCCCTGCGGTTAACCGATTAGCTTCTCTGTCTCCCTACCACCCTCTGGCCTGCTGTAATTTAATTTAGGACATCTCAGAATTTTTTCTTGTCAGTAGAAAGATTAGAAAATACAGAAAAACAAAAAAATAAAAGTCACCACCCAGATTTAACCACTGTTAAAATTTGAATATGTTTCCTTCTGACATGTTTTCCTATTTATTAGCCATTTCTTGGTTATTCAGGGAATTGGGATTAAAAAAAAAAACCAAAAGCCAAAACCAGCAAAACCTCTTATTTCCTCCTACACTGAACATGTGAGGTAGATGATCATATTGGCTGATTCTTTGTGAACTGTTTCCTAATTTGGAAATAACAAAAAAGGTATGAATACTATTAGGCAGAGGTTCACACAATTTTCATGAAATATTTATCTATTTTTTCCTTTTGCCTCCATTTTTCCTACTGTGTAAAGATGAAGATAAAAAGAAGGTACAGAGGGCCCTGGCCGGTTGGGTGAGCCCCATCCGTACACCAAAAGGCGGCTGGTTCGATTCCCGGGCAGGGCACATGTGCAGGTTCCTAGCTCGGACCCCGGGAGGGGCGTGCAGGACGCAGCCGGCCGTGATGTTTCTCTCCTCCCTTCCTCTCTCTCTAAAAATCAATAAACTATTCTTTAAAAAGAAGGAGAAGAAGGTAAAGAGGAAGGGAGAAAACTTGGTGGAGACACTACATATAACGATAAGAGAACAAGAATTAAATAAAATTCAGGCCGATCTGGGGAGCAAAGGGCTGGCAGAAAACCCGCATGGACCAGCATCTGTGCCCCGTCGGGGTGAAGATGTTGCTGAGGCTGGTTAAGTCGTTGTCTGTGCTGGAATTTGTGCTGATGAGATCAAGGGGATGCAGTCCACCACTACGTTACACACTTAGTGTCCCTAAAAGGTCTGACCTCAGGTAGGAAACAGTTGCGTCACAAGTGCAGGCCAATGGAGGATGACTCAGCATAATCTAATGTCACTCCCAGGGGGAAAGTGCCCCTAAGCTTTTGTCTTACTGACAGTGATCACGTTTTTATGTGACTGCCCATGATAATCATGTTGGTTTGTTGGTTTCTTTGAATTACAGTTCAAATTGCCTTAATATTTGGTGCAAGAATATTAGACTATGTCTTCGGTTTGTGCGAAGGTAAATTTGACTTCCTGGAGCGGCTCTCAGACAACGTGCTCCTGATTATCCTTTCTTATCTGGACCTTGAAGACATTGCCAGTCTTTCTCAAACATCACACAGGTTTTTAAAGGTAATAGTCAAATATTTTGTGTCTATAGAGAATTTTCCTTGTGCTCTCTCAAAGTTCTCTTTTTTCTTTTTAAAATAGAGCAGTGATTTATTATTTGCATTTATTTCAGCAAGCATGTGTTGTATCCTTACTTTAAAAAAATTGTTTTAAATATGTTTTTATTGATTTCAGAGTGAGGAAGGGAGAGGGAGAGAGAGATGTAAACATCAATTGGCTGCCTCCTGCACGCCCCCTACTGGGGATCAAGCCTGTAACCTGGACATGTGCCTGGACGAGGAATCGAACCAGTAACCTCCTGGTGCATGGGATGACACTCAACCGAGTCACACTGACCAGGGCTCTAATTTCTTTATTTCATTTAGTTCTAAAAAAACTTTACAGTGTAGAGCCTATTTTTTATTCTTACTTTATAGATAAGGAAGCTAAGAATCAGCAATATTAACCTGCCCAGGGTCCTACAGCCAGTGGGGGGGCAGAACTGAGATCCCCAGGTATTCTGACTGTGAGCCGGTTTGTGGGCCCCTGCTATAAACTTTCCACTAAGGGCCATGTGCAGTCAGCATGTAGTCACCAACCCCCTGCCATGGACCAGGCACTGCTGGGCGCTAGCGACTTGAAGGTGGAAAGATTCACATGGTCCCGGCCTTCAGGGAGCTTCCACCCAAATGAGGGACAGAGGCAGTGCGCGGTGAACCGTCCAAACAGTTGTTCAGTGACGGCTGTGATGAGCGCTGAGGGCCGGGCGTGGGATGCTGTGAGACACAACCTGACTCAGGGCTTCCCTGAGGAAGGGACATTTATTTACCTGACTGTCAGGGGTCATTAGCCAGGCTGAGTGGGAAGCAGCCTAGTCTAGGCAGAGAGAACTGTGTGGCCAGAGACCCTGAAGAGTGAAGAGCAGAAAAAGGCCAGTGCTGCTGGAGCAGAGGCAGGAAAATGGACTGGCTGGAAGGGAGCCGGGGAGCCGGGGGGGGGGGGGGGGGGGGGAAGGCAGATCGGCAGGGACATGGTCAGGTGCTGTTTTAATGGATCCTGTTGAAAATGTGCTTCAACGTTACCTTTATGAGACAGAAAGGTTTCCAAGGCCAGACCTGACTAGGGAAAGACACATGGAGACACAGTGTGTGGATTTGGGGCTGGAAGGGGGCCCTAGCCCCAGATAGCCCATGGTGCCACCCCACAGTCAAAGTAGGAAGTTTCCACATATCAAACTTAACTCCACCATCAATAAGGACCGCCAGCTACCGGCCCTTGCTCTGATTCCATGTCAACCAAGCCACAGGGCCTCATGGACGAGCACCTGAAGGTCTGGTGGGCTGGCTGTTTATATTCCTCAGGGCAAAGCACCAGAGAGGCATCCTCCAGGAGCCTGGCTAATAGGAGCACACCCCTGAAAGTGAACCCTGGGACTGCGGTAGCCCTCTAAGCTAATGCCGCCCGTGGGAATCTGCCTGGGGCCCGCTGGCTGGCTCCGGTGGCACCAGGCATTGATACTATGTCTTTTCTGCAAACTGCAGCAGAGTAGACCCGAGGAAACCCAAACGGCAGCTGGCTGAGAAGGCTGAGGCCCAGACAGGAGGGGGGCAGTCATGACTAGTGTATAAACATGTCCGCCTTGGTCGTGACTCAGGAACACCGAGGGAGAAAACTTCTCTGTCATTTTGGCTATGAAGAAACACACTTTTCCTCATGCCCTTTCACTGTGGTTTCCCATTCTGGCTGCGTGGAAGAGGCACCTGGGGAGCCAGTGAAACAGGCGATGCCAGGCCCAGCCCTGAGGGCCTGATTCCATAGGGCTGAGGTGGATCTAATGTCTGTGCTCTTAATATCTTTTCCTGTGTTTACAGCAACCCAATTCTAAGAGGCCAGTCCAAGAATTTGACCCAGTGATGTTAAAGCTGTACAAATAAAATATCTCAAGAGATTCTAAAAGGCTGGAAGCTTGGGGTGGGAGGGGGCTCTCCTCTCTCCACTGTGTGCAGGCCAATGTGGGTGTGGAAGTCAGCAGGAGGCCAGAGAGCTGGGCTCTGTTCTTTCTCAGCCACTCCCCACCATGAGCCTTCAGCAGCTGCACCTTTATCTGCTCTGAGCCTCAATTTCCCCATTTATAAAAGGAGACTTTTTAATTAGATCCACTCTGGGATCCCTTTCAACCTTTGTGATAGCTTATGTATGTTAAGTTCATGCACCACCACCAGGGGGCGCTAAGCCCACAGTTTGCTGTGCTTGGAATCAAAGTAACTGGAACCATAATCAAGAGGGGTACCTTGTGTTTTACAACTTGGCCTCTTCCAAGCAAAAACCCCCAAGGTTTGGGCGTCTTAGATGGGGGGTATTTTATGACCAACTTATAATATAAAACAGAACTGTAAATATTTCCGGTATAAAATGAGTCATAGATGAAGTTACACTGGTGGAAAGTTCAGCTCTCTTGGGAATTCTTTCCCTTCCCCTAAAACCAGTTTTCTCCCATAATCTCACTATGTAAGACACACTGATATCCTGAAATGTCGTTACTGGGAAGGGGATCGTCATCTACAATAGTGTTAGAGTTTAAACCTTTTAAGGGAAGTTCATATGTGTTTTGTTTTTAATATTAGGAGACTTTTTAACTTTTTCCTTTGGTGTTTATATTTAGAATATGTTGTAATCCAAGTAGAGAAACTAGACCTTGAGTGACTCTTGAAGATGGGATAATGACCAACTTGCCTAACATCACAATGTTTTGGGGGCTGTCATTTCCTAAATTCAGTGTTGCTGTTTAACAGTAACCATTCTGTAAATACAATAGTTTTTGGTCTGATATTTATGCAGAAAGAAACAAAAGTGAGTATGCTTTATTATACTACGCATTTCTGTTTGTTAATCACCCTTTTCCCTTATTAGAGCACTTTTACAGGAGCATGAAGTCTGAAAGCGAAGAGTGCCAGCTGCTTCCTCCTCAGAAATGAGTGTAACGGGTCATGAAATAGAGATGACCCATGTTCCCCATCCCACGGGCAAGCTAGGGCCCAAGGGAGCCAAGCAGGACAGCGGGAGGGTCTGTGTGGATGAGAAGAGCAGGTCAGACTGAGAGGATGCTGTGGATTGGTTTGCTCAACACCCGTGTAAATCCCTTTGCTAGATGGAGTTGCCTCTGTGTACCATAGAGGTTAGAAAGGTAAAAACTGCCTTTGCAACTGGTGTGTGGGTATAGCTAGTGTGTGGGTATAGCTAGTGTGTGGATATAGCTAGCGTGGGATATAGCTAGCGTGGGGATATAGCTAGCGTGGGGATATAGCTAGCGTGGGGATATAGCTAGTTTGTGGATATAGCTTAGTCTCTGTCAAGTAGACCCACCTGTGTGAAAGAAAGTCTTGGGAGGGAGACATGAGCTAGGAGACCAGCTCCTCCCACAAGCACAGTGCTGGAGGCACATGGGGAAGGATCTAGTGTCTCGTCCAAGGCATTGTTGCATCCTAGGTTCCAACTGTTGGAGAGCAGAAGCAGTGAGGTTTCTACCAGAACAGTCTGGAGGTTTTGTTTTGTTTTGTAATTCTGGCTGCTATTGTTCCTGGCAGTATAGCATTGAACCTTTCTCTCTGGTTTTACTAGACATTCTGTGAGCTACCTATTGCCCCTGCTGACTCCCCTTCTGCTTAAACAACCTAGAATACATTCTATGGCCTGAAACCAAGAGCCCTGTTGAATATCACAGGCATTCCATATAGTTTGGATGGATGGATGGATGGATGGATGGATGGATGGATGGATGGATGGATGATGGATGGGTGGATGGGCTATTGAAAGTTGTGAAGTAGCTTATCTGGCCCCAAGTGGAGTAATTTTAGTTTGTATTTCACTTTTCTTTTTCATTTTTACCTTTAATATTAGTTTCTAACCTATCATTTTTCTATGCATTCGCTATTCTGCCTCAGCGTCAACCACCCTTCTAAGTAGCTGTGGCTGAAATGCTAAAAGCAGTGCACTAAACTACACTGAGTTCTGAGGAAAGGAAGAGCGACTGGGCCATTAGTGGAGGCCTTTCCCACAGAGGAAAGTGCACACATTTCAGCACATCGGGGCCTGGCCGCCGTCCTGGGGCCTTTTCCTCCCTGTCGCTACGTGCCTGTGTTTCTACAGGAGCAGATCCTGCAAACCCGGACACCTTTCTAAATGAGCACAGTCGGATCCAGTGTTCTGCAGTCTGAGGGCTTTACCTGTAGCCTGTCTGCCTCTCCTATCAAAGTGGTCAAGTTGCCTCTAAAAAGAAAACTTAAAGGGTGGAAAGAATGAGCTCGGTCTAATTTTTGTCCTGTCAGCCAGGTCAGCTGTTATTCATCCACCATGCACGATGGGCCCTGGTCATCTCCAGAGATAACAGGCCTGGGGGGGTTTTCCTCGTGCCTGCTCCAGTCCCCAAAGGCTGTGTGGTCATTTTGATGCAGTTCAACACCGAGTAGCCTGCAAGGGACTGAGCTGTCGCTGTGCCAGCCCAGAGGAGAGATGGCTTGAGCGAGGGCTTAAACCGGGTGCAGATTTCGCAGGAATTAGCTGCTCCTGCTCGAGAAGCTAACAGCGCTGGGCGGCAGATCTGTTGGCCGCACCACCGTCAGTCTCTGCTACGTGGCTCCCTGGAAATTAAGCAATGTTGTACTTGAACTCCCTAGAACTCTCTTGCATTCTGCATCGTAAATGAGATCAGGACATATTCCCTTAACCAAATGCTTTTTCCTTTCGCTATCTGTGCACTGCCTCTTTCCTCCGAGAGGGAGCTTCAGAGGCGGGACTGTGCCCACGGAGTGCTCCTCCCGTGTCCCTCGGGCAGCGGGACACGGGTAGCGATCTCGAGAGTGGGTGCCCGGCTCGCACTCACTCACGAGCACGTGACCCACTTCTGACTTTTGCCTCCCAGCTGTGCAGGTCTGACCAGCTGTGGGAGCGGATAGTTGAGACCGCCTGTGAGGTCACCCCTGACATGCGCGCCCTGGCCGGGGACATAGGCTGGAGACAGATGTTCTTCACCAAGGCGCAGCCGGCCCGCAAGAGGAAGCAAAGTGGAGGAAGCGAGGAGGACAGGCAACTTTAGGGACACGGGTCTTCTTTCCCTGCGGCGCCGCTGCGGTTTTCTGCAGCATCCAGGCCGCCTCTGTCCCCGTCCCTGAGAACTAGGAGGCGCGGCTGGTTCCAGCAGCCCGGCGCGGAGCAGCGCTCAGGGCGAGGCCCCCGCCCGCGCCGCCTCGCCCCAGCCAGAGCTCGAAACGCATCGGGGTGTTTGAGTCAGAAACGCCCGCGGTAGGTCTCCAGTCTGAGTGCGCATAAAAATCGACTGATAAGCGTATTTAACGGGAAGGTTTATTGGCCCCGTCCCCCAAGATTCCAATTCATTAGGTTTTCAGTAGCCCCAGGAATCTGCACTTGAAATAATCTTGGATACAAGTTTTAAATTGGAAAAGCATTATGTGCATAAGGGAGAAAGTGAGACCCACCCCAGTCCCCAAGCTTTTCTCCGCGGAGCCGACCACCGTTCACGTTTTCTTGCGTTTCCTTCCAGAAACGTCCCACACAAATACAAGGCATATGAACCGCTTTCTTTTGTCAACAAAGCACAACTGGGAGCACATTAGCTATATTTTATCTTGCCCTTTTTCTTTTGGCAATACATCGTGGATATTGTTTTATATAGGAATCTGTCTTTAAAACAATAGTTGTATAAATACCACATTTTATTTAACAGTTCCCTATTGATGGGCAATAAAATTGTTTCCAGTCTTTCATATAAGAAACAATAAATTTTTTAAAATTCTTGTTCATTTGTCTTTGTTCATGTGTAGGAAAAAACTTTAGGAATGCATTCTTTAGATGAAAAGGTGTGTGCCTTTTATATCTTTATTGATTTCAGAGAGAGGAGGGTGGAGAGAGAGAGACAGAAACATCAACAATGAGAGGGTCATCATTGATCTCATTGATTGACTGCCTCCCGCACGACCCCGACCGGGGACAGAGCCTGCAACCGGGCTTGCACCCCGACTGGGAATCGAACCCTGCAATCCCTGGATCCTAGGTCGATGCTCAACGGCTGAGCCACGCCCAGCTGGGCAGGGTGTGTGCCTTTTAAATTTAATAGCTGGACACGTCCCTGGGTGGTTCTGTCCAGGTGGCTGTATGACCACACTTAATAAAAACTCCCAGGGGACAGAACCAAACAGATAATCAGCAGTTATACTTTAGGAGTTTTTCTTTAAAGGCCAAGAAAATAGAGATTTTATACAAAAACTTACCATCTTTAAACAGGACAACATTTATTTAGTTGTATGGAAATAAAAATTACTTGGATACATGAGGGGAAAACTACAAAGCACATAAATACACAACCTTCTATAATATCTTCAGAGAACTGCAAATAATATTTTAAACAGGAAAGAATATATGTGCTATAGTTCTTTACAGCATTCTCTATTAGTCTGTTGGCATGAATACTGCAGTCAGATTTTACTCTATTTTTGTCAACTGGGACCTTCTGATGTGGTATAAACCACTTCTGTAAAAACAATCAGTCAACAAACAACTGTACGAACTGAACATGAGCAGGTTTAACGTGGACCTGAAACTAAAGCCGGTCATTGGACAGAAAACGGATACTCATGGTCGCACAACCAGCAGCCGGGCGTCGGGACGCGTTGGCCGGAGCGCCCTGCAGAATCTCGAACACTGCCCCTTGTCAATTTGGCGTTACCGGAATGTGAAAGTAATGAAGTCCTGGGGTCAGTTCTAAAACACGTTTTTCCATCTAACCATCCGTATTTCATTGTAAATATATAGAGGGAGAGAGCATTGCCTCAGCATTTAAGATTTACCTTTATCAAAATAGAGAGCTGGGTTCTTTAACAGCAGCCGAAGCTGTAATGGTGTCGGATAGGTCATCGTGTTGAACCCAATGAGTGTGCCATGCGATTTGTTACCTACGCTCAAGCACACTCACATTGTTGGAGGTAATATTGTGTGTGTATATTAGTCATGCTCTTGTTTCTTCTTTCCATTAGCTGCCTTTTATTATTATTATTGTTATTTTCGGGTTCCCTCTCATTACACAAACCCTCCCACTAGGCATTAGGGCAGGAAATAATGAAGATAAAGCAAAAAGGAAACTTGTCTATGCAATTACTTGTTAATAGCTCTGAAGGGTTTTGTGGAGTTGAGACGGAAACCGCTGGCTAAAATTAGGCTTGGGGTTACCATTCTGTGATTCTAATTACTAGTACTGTTCTTGCCTCTAATTACCAAGGAAAACTGAGAGTGGTCTGCACTCACTTTAGATAAATTTGACCTACGACACTGGGCAATGATATGAAAGGATTTTTGTGTGTGCGAAGAGCAAATTGTGAGTAGAAATTTAAACAGTTCTAAAATATGTGTAAACAAGTAAGGCAGCCAGAAATTTCAAAATGATCCTGGGAAGAGCATTCTGCAGTCTGAAAAATGTTTGGCTTAGAAAAATAGAGCTCTCGGATAAAGGAAGAGAATTATTGGATGTCATGGGTCACAGTTGTCTCCTGTATGGAACAGATCAAGGGACTATTTTTAAACTGTGCACAGCTCAGGTACCCAAGAGGGCTCCTTGCTACCAATACTCCCAGGCCAGGCGCACAGACACCTACCCCAAGGGCATTCCGTTTATAGCCTCACAATCCTACAGTCTGGATCCGTAACTCACTTTACAAATCATTTAACCACCAACCTCATGTCAATCCGCAATTAGTTCTCTACGAATTTTATTTACCGGGCATGAGAAACTCAGAAAAGAAAAATTTTATAGGCCCCAGATCGTGCTCATAAACAAAGAGGCCGATGGTATGAATTAAAGTGCTTGAATCATAGCCCTTGATTCAGAAGTTGTGGGTACAAATACGACTTTCTCTAAGGAAATTGTTACCTAGGTTTGGTCTCAAGATTCAGTTTATAACTGGATCCTACTGAATTAGGATTGATGGCTAATGCTTTTCTTAGGGGAAGATTGAGAAACTGTACCCCCTAGTTGCAGAATTACTTCATAAAAATAGAAATGTTTTCTGTAATTGTACTACATGTATTACCTTCGAAATTAGAGCCTGTATTTATTTGACAGTGGGAAATCGATAGCTCCCTGAAACAGTGAATTTCTGAATCCTAGGCATAGTCTTGTGCTTAGAACCCATTTACCTGTGAGCTTTTCAGAAGCCTTTAGACACTTTATTTTCACTTTACACAGTCCAGGCAGACCTCAGAGATACTGCAGCTCCGTTCCAGGCCCCTGCAGCAAAGCGAGGGGCCACAGAGCGAGTCGTTGAGTCGCAATCATTCTGCTGGTGGCGGGTCTGGCCTCAGATTTGTAAAAAACGCACAGTCTGTGAAGAGCAATAGTGAAGCACAACAAAGCGAGGTCTGCCAGAGTGGGGCCGGGACGTTTTCAATCCTTGTCTTTGTTTTAAAAAGCCGCATCTAAAACCCTTGCCCAGTGGATGGCGAGAGGATGGTTTTTGTAAGGACATTTCTACCAGTTGCTAGCAGGCTGTGTCCGGAGGGTGCTGTCACCTCTGAAACACGCGGGGTCCTTGGCGCTCAGCGTCGCTCCCGGCGCAAGAAGGCAGTGCTGCCGTGAGTGAAGCAGTGACGGTGGCATTTACAAGGGACAGTGCCGGGGACCCTGCGGAGCGCTTTCCCACCATATGTCATTGGCTTCTCACAGCGACCAGGCGAGGTAGGCGTGAGAACCACAAAGAAATCGCGCATGAAACATCACGTGACACTACACATGTGCACCTCCCCTGGATTTCTTTCTGCATTGTTCTATAAATTGAATACACGGTTGAATGAGTAAAAAGAGGATTCCTACCACATAAAGTAAACCGCATATATAGAAGGAAAAATCATATTTTTGTGTGACGTCATAGATCCACCCTGCAAAACAAAAAAAAGAATATTCAGTGTCACGTGGTTGATAAAGTCAAGAACACAAAGCAAGCACTTTCTGCAACTGTAAATACTTCTGTAATTTACTAGTAAGTCCTTTAATGCCTAAAACGTTTCCTTTAGCCGTTTTTAAGTAGGGGCTGTATAAGCCAAACCAAGAGTTCCCAGTACCTGGGCATGATGCATTTATCTTTGAAGCCAGGGCACTTTTTAAGGCACTGAAACAGTAGCCTGGGGACCCACTGGGAGAATCTTCTGGCTCAGAGCCCTCGGGGTAATTCTCAAAAGGCTTTTGAAGATGTTTCTAGTGGATATCAAGAGGCTGAGCCCAAGACACTTGGACTTTCTGCCGTTCGGAGGTGTATGAGGGTAACATCTGTTTCAGAAAGAACTAACCTTCCCAGGCTATATAAAATTTATATTTACAGCTATAAAACTTTAATGTTTGTATTTACAAAATCTTTAGTTGCCAAAGAGATAGCCTTAAATGCTGACTAAATTATCAGTTCTTTTCAAATTATACTCTAATATTAATACTTTCATATAATAATCTTACTGGGTACTCGGTAAAATACTACTATATTTCATGGATTCTAAAATTGCCATGAATTACATGATTCATTACTACCTTATGTATCAATAAGAAAGAAATATCCTTGTCACTGAAAATATGACTCCATTTTTTTTAGGACTTCGTTAAATGCATTCCCATTTCAGAGATGTTAAATGTGAAAAGAATAAAAAGTCTCAGAAACTATGAAATAAGATGTTTCTTTCCCTTCAGTGATTAATTCTAAGAGTGGGTCACATGCCATGGTCCCCACAGAGCCAGCTATGCAAACTGAGAGGATTAAGCCACACACAAGAATTTTATTTATGGTAAAAATGTAAATGTAAGCACTTACTTTTCCACTTCAAGTGCATTAAATTAGCAAAGGCATAAGAAAAATATAAATGATTTAATGACCAACATAGCATTCCATGGCCACTTTACAAAAATATCTTTTAAAAAATATCTTACTGGCAAATGAATGCATAGATGCAACTTAAACTTCTCCCACCAACAAAGAGCTACACAGAAGCCAGTCTTAAAGGGGGAGCCAGCACCTCTGACTTCCTGGTAGTTGTCTACATTGCTTTGTTCATTGTCCCTAGCGCACAATGAATGTGCCTGGGTCAGTCACTGTAGTCATAAAGAAAAACACCTAATAGCATTAAAAATTACAATTTTTTTAACCACCCAAAAGCTATGAATTCTGGATATACTTTAAAAGTTAACCAAGTTTTGAGTTTGTTATTTGCTTAAAAAAAGAAAAGAAAATATCAGACTCTTTCGATGTGGTTTAGTAAGATGCTCTAGCATCTTTTCTTAATCTCCAGTCTGAGGTGAGCAGAACAGAGATTAGACATATAATCCAAAAATAATGATTCTGCCTCGGGACTGAATCAGAAAGGGAAACTGATATATAAACAAAAACACACCCAATTTCTGTTCGGTGTCACCATTTGGTGACCATGGACCACTGTGAATCATGACCAGTGAAGGAGTCTCTGCTCAGTGTCACCATTTGGGGACCGTGGACCACTGTGAATCATGATGAATGAATGAGCCCCTTGCAGGTAATGCAGAGAGGTCTGTCCGTGTAAGCAGAGTATACACACAACAGGACCATCCATAAGCAACCACTTAAAAGCAGTCACTGTAAATGACGTTCTCATACTCCACTCATCCCACAGGAAAGCCAGCCTCGTCATTTTAACAGTTAAATCCTCATTTTTCATATGGTCAAGTGACAGAGCAGAAACGGTGGCTCTAAACAACAAATACCAATAGCTGAAGTGAGCTGACTACCATCGCTGCTTAACACGGACCTCACCTCACAATAGGACAGAATCCGAGCTGGCTGAAAATTCAGTTGCTTTTCGTTCAGACTATTTACTCTAGTTGGAGTGGTTGCTCTAAGCTCCCGGCTCTGCGGTGTGGCCCCTACCCGCCGCTCTCCCCTACCGCCCGAGCCGACACGAGCACAGCCATGCTGAATATTTGGAGTTTCAGTCACATCGCTTGGCTCCTCTTCCGTACATGTCCTCCCCCTTCTGAACACCTTCACCCTCAGAACACCCGCATCGCCTTCCCACCACGCCATGCTACCTCTTGTCTCTGAAGACTACAGAGAACGTCTGCTAAGCAGATTACATATTGTTACAAACTTAAATTGAATTCACTCTATTTTAAAATCTCGCATCTTTCCCTAACACCCCAGCCTTTAAAAGTAACTAATATGTTAATTTTTTTAAAGGTACACCCAACTTCACCAAACGATTTTGCAATACAAATTGGAGGAGTCGTCCCCAATTTTATGTCACATTAAATCCCATACGTTCTCCGATCTACTTTTAGGATTTATTTTTAAATACTTCCTTCTTTGGTGCCTGTTTTAATACTTCTAGTTTGAGCTCAACTCAGTTCCAGCTCAGATGCAAAGCAGTCCCGAGACACTGTACCTGATGGACCACGTGCTTCGGCCCAGCACGTGCAGACGAAGCTCCTCAGAGCCCAGAGGTTTGGGACAAGCTCCTACCTGGTCTTCCACAACCTTCTCCCCCTACAGTCTGATCTCTGTTCCTTGGTTTGCAGCCTGGGATCCTTGGCAACTCTGATCCCGCTGATTTCTGTTACTAAGCAGTATGGAGAACTGTCAGATCTTCTATTGTTGTGTGTGTGTGTGGGGGGGGGGGGTTCCCCAAGAGAAAATAAGACTTGGGACTCTTAGGTGACATTCCAGATTTTCGAGACTGCAAATCCAACAGAACACACCTGCGGGCTGGATCTGGCCCTGTAGTCATTTCCTATTGTCGCTGGAGCAAATCGCCTCGAACCTGGTGGCTTAATACCGATTTGTGACCTCATGGTTCTAGAGCTCAGGCTAAATTGGATCCCAAGGGGCTAAAATCCAGGTGCCTGCAGAACTGGGAGGCAGGCCCTCCCTTTCCTGGCCTTTCAGAGCCTCTGGAGGCCGCCTGCTTTGGGGCTCCTGGCCCCTTCCTGCAGCATCTCCCCATCTCTCTGACTCCCGCTCTCCTGCCCCCTCCTCTCACCTAGGAAGAGCCCCCTGGTGGCACTGGCCCCCCGCTAATCCGGGGCCACCCCCCACCTCCGCGTCATCAGGGCCCGATTCGGCCTGACCTCCAGGGCCGCGGGCCAGCCACCCGTTCCGGTTTGAGCCACCGCCTGCCTCGCCTTACCCGGGACCTCAGAGCATCGCCGAGAAACGCCCCCCTCCCGGGCGCCCCCCGCAAGCCCGGGCACGGCGCGCGCGTTACCTGCAAACGGCGGCCCCAGCAGCGCGGAGATGCCGTTGGCACAGATGATGATGCCGTAGGCGTTGGGCAGGTGCTCGATGCCCACCAGGTCCTCCGTGACCACGGGCATGAGCGAGAAGAGGCCGCTGGAGAAGCCGAGCGCGGCGCAGGCGAGCGCCAGGCGGGCGTAGGAGCGCGCGAGCGGCAGCAGCAGCACGCTCAGCGCCAGGCCGCAGTTGGCCGCCAGGAAGACGCCGCGGGCGCCCGCGCGCGGCAGGTCGGCCACGGCGCCCAGCGCCACCTTGCCGAAGATGTGCACGATGGCGATGACGGAGGTCAGCGGGAAGGCGTCGTTCTGCTCCGACAGGCCGTGCAGGCGGACGATCTCGGGCAGGTGGATGAACGGGATGACGAAGCTGCTGTAGGCGAGCAGCGCCCAGAGCACGAAGGCCACGAACGCGCGGTTCCTGAAGAGCGAGGCGGCCCCGAAGTAGCCCGCGTACCAGTCCCGGGCGCCCCGCCGGGCCCGCAGGCTCAGCTGGCTCACGGCCTTCAGGACCCGCAGGGTGCGCCCGGCCTCCTCGGGGCGCGCGGGGCCGGCGGCGCCGCCAGGGGGCTCCCCGCGCCCCGCGCGGTCCTCGGGCTGGGGCTCGGGCTCGGGCTCGGCCGCCCCGTCGGGCTGCGCCCCTGACTGGACAGATTCCCGGGAGTGGGCGGGCGGGAGCCGCGGGCGCCTCCCCGCAGCGCCCCGCGCGCCCTTCCCGGGAGCCAGGGGCCGCATGAGCGCGCCGCACACGCACAGGTTCAAGGAGACGGCGCCCTGGATGAACATGGCGTTGCGCCAGCCGTACTCGGCGCACAGGTACTTGAGCAGGACGGTCATGAGGAAGGCGCCGAACCCCGTGCCCGTGGTGCTGAGGCCCTGCGCCAGCGCGCGCCGCCGCTGGAAGCACCTGCCCACGGAGACCACGGCCGGCAGGTAGGCCATGCCGCTGCCGAAGCCTGCGGGGGGAGCGCAGCGCGGGTAAGTGCCTTGTGCTGGGAGACCCCCGCGGCGGCTATCTCTGTCTCCCTACTATTTAAAAAACACACACAAACCATAACTGTAAAAAAAGCAGCTGGGTGGGCGAGCACCCAGACGGCCATCCCCCAAGTGTCTAGCCCATCAGTCCCCACGATGGCCCTGCAGCACGGGCCACTCTCACAACAGAACAGGGTCCATCCTCACACGGGAAGGGCCGTGTCTCCACTGACATCCCTGGTGCCATCCCTACTGCCCAGAGCACGCCCTGTGCGCTCAGTGATGTGCTGAAAGAATGGGTGGCTTCTGCCCGGCCGGTGTGGCTCAGTGGTTGAGCGTCGACCTAGGATCCAGGAGGTCAGGGTTCGATTCCCCATCAGGGCACATGCCGGGGGTTGTGGGTTTGAGCCCCGTGCAGAAGGCAGCGGATCAATGACTCTCATCATTGATGTTTCCATCTCTCTCTCTCTCTTGCTCTCTCTGAAATCAATAAAAACGTATTTTTAAAAATATATCGAATAGGGCTTCCGAGGGCCCCGGAGTCAGGGCGAAGCGCTTGAAGTACCCAGGGAAGTGTTTATGTACAAGGAATGAAGATCACCTCCAGGCAATTTCCAGAAGCCTCGGGAAGGGGCCAATTTGTTCAGCAATTAACTGGAAGAATAAAGGAGTTATACTGCGTCCATAAATATACGTACTCAAGGTCGAAACCACCTAACGCTTATTTGTACCTCTGATTTTTGACTTGTATTTTTTTTAGAAAATAGGCAGAGTTTGTGATTTGCACTGACAAAATTTAAAATGCCAGTCGGGGCGTTGGTGTTGGGGCCAGTGGTCATGGGAACTCTCAGTACTTTCTCCTCGGTTTCGCTGTGGACTTAAAACTGCTCTACAAAGTGAAGTCTATGAAAAAAGAAAAGAAGTGAAATGAAAATACTAGCCAAGAGGTTGTGGGTTGTGTTCTCAAGTTCTAGGGACAGACAGGGAAACCATGAGCCCCACTTCAAGGACCACGGGGCCACATTTGGATCTCCCAGGGTTAGGATGGCAGCACACAGTATAAAGGGGACTGACCACCGTCGCTCCGCAAGGCCGCAGCCTCGCCAGTCCAGCATCATTTAAGTTTCAGCAGTACTTGAATTTGGAAGGAGACCAGAGCGATCACACATGAAAATATAGTCATCATTACCACCAGCTGAGTGCCGATGATATGCCAGTTGCTTTACAGGCTTTATCTGATTTAGTTTTCACAATAACCCGGAAAAAGGGAGCATGGAACCTCATAGAGGTTGTCACTCTCCCAAGACCCCTTAGCTGGTACTTGGAAATCCAGGTTGGAATTCAGACCCAACGGCAGATCCTGGTCTTTTTCTCCTGTCCAGGCTGCCTCTCACCCTAGACTGCTCATCTTCCCCCCCCCCCCCCCCCCCCCCCGGGCACAGAAGTTTGCTTATTTATTTATTGTGTGTATTGTTTATGACCTGACGGCTTCTCCCCTTTTGCTAGACTACAAGCTGATGGGCCTAGAGCTCTCTCCCAAGTGCCTGGAACAATGCCTGGTGCACAACAAAGGAATGAAATAAAGTTCTATGGGAAGATAAATGGTCACATTTTAGAATAATAAATACTTCTTTCATATGAGATTAATTTTATACTTCCATGGTTAAGGTACAAAAAACTCAGCTGCAAAATAAGTGTATCAGTGGTTGCTATGGGGAAAAAAATATTTGTTAAAGAACCAAGAAATTCTTTAATATAAATATTGTGGCACAGAATTATTGCCCTCTTTCATAACATTTAAAGCAAATCTTGAATATAGCATTTCATGTGCAAACATTTTAGCATGAATCTCTAAATATTGGTTATGATTAAACTACACAGTCCTATCATCTTATCTGAAAAAAAAAAAATTGAGCAGTTCCTTAATATCATGAAATATCCAGAAGGTGTCCAAATTTCCATTTGTCTCATAAATGAGGATATTTTTTTAAAAACTTGTTTAAATTAGGATCCTAGTAAGATCTACACATTGCTATTTGTGGATTTGTATTTTAAGCCTCTTCTGTAATTACCACAATTATTACTTGAGCTTTTAGGACAGGACTTGGGATGGATATTCTGGCTCCAGCCCACGTGTCAGTCAAAGCCCTGCTGATGACCAGCGCTGCACACGACCCTGGGACAATTCTTCACCGTGCTCAGGTTGAAAGGAGGGACTTGCAGCCTGACAGGTGGGTGGAGGAAGGAGGTCAGAGGGGAGGGAAAATCCTGTGGTCACAGGTACCCATGGGGGGGAGAAGGTGCCTTCAGAGCCAGGCTTAAGACAATGGAGCTCTGGCAAAACTGAAGAAATTTGTCCAGACTCCCTTGCCTAACTAAGTAAAACTGCTCAAAAAGACATTAATTTTCTGCTTAATAAGAGGACACTCCCATGCAATTTTAATTGCCTAGGTGTTAAAAATAAAGATACAAACAAATGTGCCTGAAATGCTTTTAGGAATGCAGAAGGATGCCAACAAAGTTTCTTTCAAACCCAAGTTGTACAGCGATATAAATACATATCAATCACTTGCCTTTTGCAGTAGATTTTTGCATCTAAATGTTTTCTTTTCTATTAAAAAGAGGCTAGATTGCCAGTCAGCTTCAACATGACCCACTAGTGACAGCCCAACAGCATTTTGCATATATAATGTAACTGATTTAGCTAAATTTTCCACTTAACTATAGCTATATATAGATATTTGTGGGGGAGGTGGGTGAATTTATTTTCAAAGACTTTCTTTGGATTTTTCCTGTATAACAAGTGGGAGCAACAGAGTGTCTCAAGAAATACTTTCCTTTCACCAGCCTCTTAATTTTCTTCCTACTTCCTTGGGTCCATAAACACTCATTGAATAAATAAGTGAATGAATGAATGAATGCATATGGAGATATTTGAGGATCAATAAGCAATTAACTGCAACAAACAAAATTCCATTTAAACTAAGGGTCTAATCATAGAAATCTCTAAATGATGAGAATAAATCTCAAGCCCTGGTTATTAGGATCAAGTCATAGTCCATAGCACCAAACACCAAGTTCATAGGGGGCCCATGTGTCTGCCCAGAGACCCCAGTGTGTCTCCTTAGTCTCAGCGGGAAGAGTGTTTATCTCCTTACCTGTAATACAAAAATCCCGTGTTAGCTCTATTCACTGGACTATTATGGGGCAAAGTTTCTAAAAAAGTCTGTACTCAAAAAGAAAGTCAGCTGGATCTGGTTCATTGAAGTACAACTGTACAATAAGAAATGACTTCTTATCAGTGTGAATTCTGCTACCTGTTGATAAAGGAAATTATAGCTGGGAAGATATTTGCCAGAACGGATATGCAGCCTGCGGTGCCCAGCTGCCAATTTTTACCTCTCCACTGGGGACCGCCACTCTAACCACTGGGGACCGCCACTCTAACCACTGGGGACCGCCACTCTAACCACTGGGGCCGCCACTCCAACTGTGCTCCAGATTCACTCCTTAGGTCCCTACAAGTAGGTGGGTTTTGCTGCTGTTTCATTAATTTGAAAGGGCTGAAGGAGAGAATGATTATCCTGTGACTCATGCTCCATCCTGCAGTTGTTAAATGAGAGAATGTTACTAATTTCCTTAATATTTCGCCATCTCTGTATTTTTACGCTCCTTTCCTGTTCCTTGTAAGAGAAAGGACAGGGCTTAGAAGCAGGTTTGGAAGATTTAATTAAGTTCTACTGGTGAGGCCGGGACAGTTGCTAGGCTGCCCCAGCACCCTCGAGGCACATTTAACATATGAAACCGAATTTCCCGGAGTGCGGGGGGTGGGGTGGGGGGGTGGGGGGGTGGGGGGGGTGGGGGGGGTGGAGGTGGCAGAAGGACTGAGTATTTTAATGCGTCTCTTTCTGTACAATGCAATTCGTCTCTTTCTGTACAATGCAATTCGTCTCTTTCTGTACAATGCAATTCCTTGCCAAAATGCCCAATCAAAAGATTTAAAGTGAAGTTAAAACAAAGCCAACAAGCTTACCGGCCGTGACGCCGAAGGTGAGGAAGAGGCAGTGCACGTTGGCGGCGTAGGCGCTCAGCACCCAGCCCAGCGAGTTCACCAGCCCCCCGACGATGGCCGTGCGGCGGCAGCCGCAGGTGTTGATGAACAAGCCGATGAAGGGCCCTGCGCACATGGAAAGGGATTGGCTCAGGCGGGTCACTGTCCTGCTTGCTTAGCAAGTCCTCATACGAAGACAAAAAGTAAAACGTTACCAGAGCTGTGAAATAAAACATACCCAAACCCCCACTGCTTTCTGTATGCATTTATTTATTTTTTTAGCAAGAGAAAATAACCAAATTTCATATACATACATGTTTGGGAATCCCGCACACATGAGAGAGTCAGAGACCCCACCTGCACGAGAGGTTCAGGCAGAAAGGGGGACCTAGGTATACAAGACATTCTGAGCCAGGGATGAGGTCATGCACCTTGGGGCCTTCAAGGGGTCAAAATCCCGTTGCTTGATATGCAAAAAGCTTCTAGCACGCAAAGATGGATTTTAATAACCACACTGGAGAGCACAGTGTGCTAGGTTTTCAAGGAAGGTAGACCTGAAATAAATAGAGGAGCTGGTTCATTCTCTTGCCTACAACAGAAGTCTGAAACTAGTGGTCTAGGGGCTCTATTCAGCCTATCGGTGAGTTTTGTTTATCCCAAACAATGTTTTGAATAATTTTTCACCTTTAAAATTAAGAGAATTCAAAAAAGAGTTCAGTGGCAACACAATATCTTCCCACACGGCTCAAATCAGCTGGAACTGTGCAGGGGCTGATCCCTTTGGCTGCATCACACCCTCTCTAGTTTGTCACAGTCTCCACCCTTCCGTTTAGTCTTATATCCGGCCTCGGGCCCTCGTTTACATTACTTATTTGGCCTCAGTTTTTGATTCCAGACCTAAAGGGAGTACAGGACGGGGTTCTCAGGACTCCTGTGCTCCAGGCAAGGAACCTATAGCCTGTTTTCGTGAGGACTCCGAGATGCTAACCAAGCTGAAAAGGACTCATTGGACTGGACCCATCAGGCTATGCATTTATGACACCATGTGGAGATTCAGGGACACACTCGGTTATGCAAGATGTCCCAATACTCGTGCATTCTGACTGCTTGCTTTACTATGACGCTCTAGTTTTTGTCAACCTTCTTTTCCCCCCGATTTTGTGGTAATTTCTGATGTCACTGAAGCCTAATGCTTGCCTCGTGATCAAGGATTCCTTGTCCAAATAGCAACCCAGATTTTAGCAATAAGTATGAGGCCATGCTCAGCATTCAGTAAGATGGTACATTTTAAATATCCTTTTTTTTTATCATTACTTTACATAGTTATGAGACTCTGTAATCAGGTGGGACTATATCAGGTTAAAAACTTGTTGAACTCTAAGGACCTTCCCCTTTTAGCCCAAACAGAAAAATGTCCTGTAGAGTTCTAACTACATTCATGTGCATATTTGAGTACATGGTCAGCTAAAAGTGTTTTTTTGTTGTTGTTTGTTTTTTTGCTCTAATGGTTTTGAGCGGGCCTAATCCTAAAAATTATGAAGGAAAAGACTTACTCATTTAATTAACCCTGTCGCATTACAGAAAATAATTCAGTAGATAACCCTCTTAGAATAGATATAATAAATATATTCTAGATAAGTGTACTCTTATAGGAATTATAAAATAAGCACATTATACAAATATATAAACTAAGCACGTTGATAAACATCTGGGGGAATTATTCGGGACAACTGAAATTAACAAATCATAAGTTGAAGATATTTCTTTGATTCCTTTACAAACATTTTTATTTTTCTAAACCCGTGGTCATTCCACTACTCGAATCCAGAATGAACGGCTTTAAAAGAGAAAATGCATGACTCATGGCTTTGCTGTTAATAGGCCTTTTAGGATATGAAAGGTCAACAGATCACAGCGCAGTAGCATGAACATATTTTCCACATTACAGGAGGCCCAGAAGCAAGTATTTCTGCGTGCTCATGAAACCTGCATGAAGCAAGCATTTGAAGAAAAAGGGGGGGAAATTCCCAAGTGCAGATATTCCTGTCTGCAGGGATATTACATATCAGAAAGCAAGCATTTATCGCTTTACCAACAGGAACATTAGTGGTAACGGGGTCTGGCCTTTGGTTCACCGGCTCTCGCCCCATTCTCGCTGGAGCTCGGTCATTTATGATTTGCAGATGGGCAACGTCAGGCCCAGAAATGCTGCGAGTGACTCCACAGTTCCAAACTGTAGATACGTCAGAAAAAGGGGGTCAGACCCAGGTTTTCGGGCTGTTCTATTTCTGCCCGTTGTTTCCTGGGGGTCAGCGGCACCTCCGAGCTGGACCTGCTATTTCAACAGACGGAAAGGCCTCCGCACGCAGCCGGAGGGTGGGGAGACTGAGACCCAGCCCTCTGGGGACAACCCCCACTTTCACAGAGGGAGTCATCGCTTTGGAATGAGATTATCTTCATTAGCAAGCCCTCTTCCTCAGAGGGACTCCAAACTTCAGCCCATTTCCCACACAAAGTGCCGCACTGTTGCAAGGAACAGCCTGAGGAAGCCCTAAGCTCTCGGCCACCCCAGCATCTCATAGGCTAGAAACAGCTCCGCGGGGAGAGAAGCCGCCTGGGGTGAGGCCTGGCATGAAGTCACGCACGGGACTAGATAGTCACTGCACCCCTGGCCTTGGAGCACAACCCCGCAGGCAGTAGGTGTGAGGGGCCTCTGCCTTGACTGAGCATTGGGGTCACTTAGGAGCTCTAGTAAAACACCTCCCTCCCCCCAGATCCGGATGCTGGGTCTCAGCCCAGGAGACTGATGTCATGGTCCAGGTGCAGCCCTAGCATCGTGGTTATTAAAAGCGCCCAGGGGGCTCTGACGTGTAGACACGATTGACACCCACTGATCTAAATCTGCTTGGCAAGTCAGTGACCTTGTGAGCCCATAGACTCCCCTAACAGCGTGGCTTCCACCGAGAATTATTCCGAGAACCATCGCAAAGGCCGCTGTAGATCAGACTAAGGTGTTAAAAATGGTTAAAAATTGGAAGTTTCTGCAGGAAACTAGCAAGATCCATGCTACCAAATTATCAAAAGCAAGAATGAAATTACTGAATTTCCCATGTGCAAATCATTGCACAACAGAGAGATGGCTTTCAAATTTACCACAGGGCTCACAGATTTTTTTTAATTTAAAAGAGGTAACCCAATTGTGCTTACAATGATTAGAAAATAAAAACAATTCGTATTTCTCTACTTCAAACATATTTTTGGTTTTTATTTGAACTTGCGGCAGGCAATGTGGCACAGTGGACACCATTTCGGAGTCCAATGGTCCAGGTTTAAAGCCTGTCCCATGCTTACTGGCTGTGCAACCTTAGGTAAATTACTTAATGTCTCTGAACATTGCACGTTCTTCCTGTCAGGTGGAGATGATGGGCTGGCCTCCAGCACTGCCGCAGGATCAAATGAGAGATCATGCACGTAATATGCGCTTGGCATGTGGTGAGTGCTAAATAAAGGGGGCTCGTTCTTGATGGCTTCTGACTTGGAAAAGCACTCAACACATCTGTGGCCCCTTGTACCAGTCAGCTCAAGACAATGAACAGCCATTTAGGGTCATGATAGATAGAATCAAAGACCTTTCGTTGATACAACTATGAGCCTTGACGTGTTAAGATTTCTGAGCCCCACAGCAAACAATGTTTCCCAGGTACCTTTCCTCTAGAAAGGTTAGTCTACAATCTGAAATTCCACTGTCTGGAATTCAGGGACTCTGGGCACTCAGAGTTCTGAATACAGTGACTTCCCAGTTAAAGTGAAGGTGACAATGGCATTTCACCATCATTATGGGTTAGGGGTTCTCATTTGGGGAGTCATCTTCAAAACTACATCCAGTCATATCGGGACTCGTTTCCATTACTTAAGACAGCCTTCTCGGGTGGTTTGGAAAATGTTACGACATTTCAGCCCCTGGCATTTTGAGAATCCTTTGTTGTAAACACACACTTCCTAGATGGAGTCTATAAGTACTTTGCTCTACCCCTTAACATTTTTATTTTTTAAAAAGTAAAAAAAAACCCCAACACGTGATTTTAAGTATTCTAGAAGAACAGTTTTCTTTTACTGACTTATTGAGAAGGTAGAATTACATCCACCACAAAACCAGCACTTTCCCTACACTACAGTAAACCTACCTGCGTTTTTCATACGACAAATAGTCCTACTTTTAGGCCAACGAACACAGGGTTGAAGGAATCAGTTCATCAATGTTATAGGCAAAAGTGACTTCTCAACATTTCTCTCAACATTCCTTATTTAATTTTAAATAATTTTAAAACTAGATCAGTATTAATTCCCTTTGATAAACACACATGCCCCACCCATATCTTGGGAAATAACACTTTGTTCTTGTTTTCTGTCATGAGTACTACACTGTACTAATATCATGCGTATTACCCAAAATAGCATTGATTGTGTGCCAGCCAAGATCAGCAACTCTCTGAGTTGGATTTAAGCAAATACTTGCTAATGTAGAAACCATGGAAAAGTCACAGACTCCCATCAAACACACATACATTTGCCATACACATACTCTCACAAAACCAGAAAAACATTCGAGGTCATTTACGTTTCCAGTATAAAATAGATCACAAATACATTAAATAAATAAAAAATTGACATAAAAGTATAGCTGTTCTTTTCAAGTGAAACAAGTGAACATTAGGGAATAGTGATTGTTTGTTAAGAGAATTAAATGAAATTAAATGAACTAATGTAAAGGAAAGCGCCTGGTATATAATAACTGCTTAATGAGTATTAGTTGACAGCGAAAGCTGCTTAGTTCCCAAAATGAAATACATCTGGGAATGAAATAACATATTACATTTATAATAACTTTCTGGTTTAGTATTTTCAACTGGGTAAGAATTGGTTTCATAGATTGCCGTGTGGGTGGCTTCCCTAGAAAATGCAAGAATATATTACTATTCCTTCCTTCCTGTTTGCTATATCAGTAACCTTTCTAAAAACAGTTTAATAGATTTTCCAATAACATACGATCGATATTTCCAATTAATTAGAACTCTGAAATAAGATTATTAGTTGAGTTTTATACTGTTTTCTCTAAAATTTTTATCTTTTAGAAATATTCATAAGTGTTAAAGAAACAAATATTGTAATGATATATAACTGTGTTGTAACAGTTAAGAAAACAGATTTGGGGGCAAAAGAGAGTTTTAAAAATGATCAATTTAAAAAAAACTCCAAATGTTTATAATATGCAAATAGTAATATCACACAAAAGGACAAATATTGCATGATTCCACTGGCATGAGGTCAAATTCATAGAGACAGAAAATAGAGTGGGGGTGACCAGGGGTTGGGGGAGGAGGAGAGGGAGTTACTGTTTGATGGGTCCCAGGTTTCAGTTTGGGAAGACAAAGTTCTGGAGACGGATGGTGCCGATGAATGTACTCAAAGGCGCTGAACTATATACCTAAAAATGGTTAAAATGGTAAACTTTATGGTATGTGAATTTTACCACAATAAAAAAAAAAAAAAAAGTAGCCTGGCTGGGCGTGGCTCAGCGGTTGAGCATCGACCTAGGATCCAGGCGATCGGGGTTCGATTCCCGGTCAGGGCACATGCCCGGGTTGTGGGCTCGATCCCCAGTCAGGGGCGTGCAGGAGGCAGCCGATCAGTGACTTTCTCATCATGGATGTTTCTCTCTCTCCCTCTCCCTCCCTCTCTCTGAAATCAATAAAGATATATTAAAAAAAAAGAAAAAAAATTTAAAAAACAATAAAATAAAAAGTAACATCACTAACACTACTGTTTCAACAATAGAAAACATCCCTTACGGGGGGCGTTGCCATTTTATAATTATTCGGTTTTACGGCAGGTCTCGGGCAAACATACCCACAATCAAGGTGATGCCCATGCTGAGGGAGCTGACCCAGGCGGTGAGGCCGCGGCTCTGGTGGAACTCTTCCAGCCACTCCACATTGAGGACGCCCAGGGCCATCTGCGAGCCCATGATGAGAATGTGCACAAAGAAAGAGGCGAGGACCATCATCCAGGCCCAGCCGCCGTCGATGTCCGGGTGGGGCTTGAGGGTCTTCTTATCTTTGGGGTCATCTTCGAAATCATACCCAATATCTTCATGACTTGTATACATTTTCCAAGATGTTCTGAAATACAAATGACAAATCATTTCATTGGGTATCAAAACACAACAAAACAATCTTCATCTTCTTTGGACAGCTCTCCCCCCTCATCATAACCAAAGCAACAACACTCCCCCCCCATCATCAGACCTCCAGGTGAATCTTCGTTATTATGCAGAGTCGGGAACACTTCTCACCTTTTCTCAGGACCGAGCGCTTTCATGAAACTTGTTTAATCTTCAGAGTCATCCTATATGTATTATAATCCCTGTTTTAAGCACATGGAAATACAGAAGGGAGGCCACCTTCCCAATGTCTCACGGCCAGCAGGTATGCGGTCAGACAGGAAACCGGGATTCGAACCCAGCTTCCTGGTGCTAAAGCTCATACCTGTGTCCCTCACTGAGATGGATACTGACAGGTGATGAGAAGGACATCAGAGACGGAAGGCACCTGGCTTCAGGCAGCCTTCCAGGGAGCTTCGCCTTCGTGGGGCCCTGGCCTAGATTCTGGTTCTCGTTGTGTGGCTCCAAGTGCTCAGTTTGCTTCACACAGCCAGAGTGGATTCACCCCAGGGGGACTGACTCGTGCACCCACTCAGGAGAGACTGATAAAGTAGACGGTCAACTTACTATCTTACAAAGGGAGACCCAGCTTTCTAATGGTGGTGGTTTGTGCCTGGCTTAGAAACACCTCTCAAGATGATAGGACAAGAGGAAGCAGGCTGGATGGAGCCGGGAGGGGGTGACGCTAAGTCAGGGAGGACTCTGGTTTTGTTTTATTTTCTTTTCGGATGAGCATTCATGGTGCACATAAGAACCGAGGGTTAGGAGCAAAAGAAGGAGACACAGGGCGGAGAGATGACTAATCTCGGAGGTGGAGGGACCAGAGGGTGGGTCTTGGTCGGGGTGAGGCCCCCTCCTGAGACTGGAAGAAGCAAAGGGCGGACGGAGATGAGATGGTGAGCGGTGGGTGGGCAGTTACAGCTGTTGGGCTCACTTCTTCGGTGCGGTAGGAAGTCAGGGCACCGGCTGAGAGCCGGGAGGATGGCGGTTACGGAAAGGCCTCGGCGCTCCGGGTCCTGGGAGGCTGTTGCCCGCCACGTGTGGAAACGACTGCCCTGCAGTTCCAAAGGCGGAGCTGACCCGTGGACTATAGCGTTGGTTTGGTTAAGAGTTTGTCGGGGAGACCTGGGCTCCGGGGAACCAGGGATGCCTGTGGAAGAGCAATTTATGCACCTGTCTGGGGCTCATCCTGATTTTTCCTGTCTCTCATACCTCGTTCTTGGTATTATTTTTATCTTTTAAATGATTCTGTCTCCTAGATAGCTGTCCAGTTCTCAGCTGCCACACTTCCCGCCACAGTGCTGCTCACTTCCCCATGATCCAGACGCTGGGAGTGATAAATGGTGCCCTGCCATGTCATCTCCCCACCTCGGCGAGTTACTTTAGGACCAAGTCCACCCCCACTTTGGTGTGGTTGCTCGGGCTGACCCTATGCTCTGCTGCTGCAGGCTCTTCTCCTGCACATCTGCCCCCTGCCCCTTGCCGCCTCTTGTCCCCCGGCCTTAGCATCTTGCTGTCCAGCCCTGAGGCACCTGCAGCTCCCTACACTTGGCACAGTCTCTTTCTTTTAATCTTTCATGTGTAACCTTCTCTTCTCCCCTCTTTCAGGAACACACTTCTGTCCTAACCATCTGGTCCTCTCCTGCTCAGCCTTCAAAATTCAACTAAATTCTAATAGTGAACCTAGAAATAGTAAGAAAAAATCCCCCACAAACATGTCAAATACCCAACATTAGATAGAGTGGGTGTTGAGTAAATCAGCCATGATATAGCTGAGCAATGCCCGCCCACCATCAAAAATCAAATCACACCGAACTCCGAAGACATGGAAAGTGTGAATTAAACACGGGGGCCACAAAACGGGGCATGTGTCACAGTCCCTTTATTGCTGTTAAAAAACAGGAATCCATAGGAAAGAAGACTGGAGTAAAACAAAGATGCTGATGGAATTACTCTTTGGATGATGGTCTTACAAGTAATTTTCACTCCTTTTTATTTATCTTATTGGTAAAAAAAACAACAAAACCCTAAATAGACATATATTAACTTTATAAGAAACTAAAGGTCCCTTTATTTTTTAAACGCCATCTGGATCAGCTTCTTGCCTCCATAGATTAGTGACTAAAATGTGAAAGAGGGAAAAAGGCAATCCAATAGCCACTGTCCTTGGGAAGTCCAGTCTGTGCTGGGCTCTAGGCTCATGTGTGTGCGTGTGTGTGTGTGTGTCTCTCTCTCTCTCTCTCTCTGCCACCACCCTCCTCTCCCCCGAGGAGGGAACAGCCTGCCCAGGGATAGAAAGGGGTGGGCAGCCCTCTCTCTCCGAAGCTCACAGCCCAGGAATTGCCGCACTGTCAGGAGGGCTGGGAGAGTGAACCGAGGAAGGGTTCCGAGGGTGTCTGGCAGTCGCCCTCCCTCGGGCCCTGCGAGCTGTATGCAGAATCCCAAGGGGCCAGGAGGAGCAGCTGGACAACGCGTGTCACTGGCCTATATAAGTAATAATAACTTCATTTACAATCAGTGGGACAATGCTCAGCTCTGTTTCAGAAGATAAAACAACACAACTTGGCATTTTCCTAACGTCCCTCTACATCTAAGAAAGACTTTGAAATAATAATACAAGTTACAGTTTTTCAGCCCATGAGTTGAAATAGTAAGCATTTTTCTAGGCAATGCAAAGGACTTGCTAGTCTTACTGAATTATTTATTGTATGGGTGAAGAGATGCAGTTGGCATTGAACTGTTCCTGACATTTCCAGTTTATTTGGTCATAAATAAAGGACGTTAAATGGCCTTTAATGGACCCGTTTCACTCAAGAGGCACAGCTGTGCATGTAGACTACAGTGTCAGACAGAGAGCGCTGCTGGGGTTGGGGGTGGGAAACAAAGTTCCATCAGGTCCTCAGGAGGTCCTCAAGATCGACCAGGGCCATCTGCGTTTCACACCTAAATCTCTTCAAAGGTAATTCCTGTGTTAACGAATCACAGTCGACTTATTATCCAACCAGGTTCACTAAAAAAACAAAAAGTCAAGCCCTGACCAGTGGCTCCGTTGGTCGGAGAGTTATCCCATACACTGAAAAGTCTCGGGTTCGGTTCCTGGTCAGGGCACATGCCCTGGTTGCGATTCCTTCCCTGGTCAGGGCGAGCAGAGGAGGCAGCGGATCGGTGTTTCCCTCTCACATGGATTTTTTTTTTTTCTCTCTCTCCCTCTCCTTTCCACTCTAAAATCAATTTTAAAAAGTCCCCTTTAAAAAACAAACAACAAAAGAAGTCCAACAGAAGAATAAATGTCTATCCGCTCCACCCCAAGTTTTCTTTAGCATGTTAGCAATTCTATAATCATGAGACAGAAAAGAATCACTTGTGCTTTAAACCCTTCCATGCACCTGGAAAGAAAGGGAGATTTAGGAGGGGACTCTGGAGCACTCAGCCCCAGGCTCCAAGTCTTTCTCCACCACAAATAAGGCCTTTGAGCCCTGCCGGGTGTGGCTCAGCAGTTGAGCAATGACCTAGGGATCCAGGAGATCCGGTTCAATTCCCAGTCAGGGCACATGCCCAGGTTGCGAGCTCAGTCCCTAGTGGGGGGTGTGCAGGAGGCAGCCGATCAATGACTCTCTCATCATTGATGTTTCTCTCTCCCTCTCCCTTCCTCTGTCTGAAATCAAAAAAGACATATTAAAAAAAAAATAATAAGGCCTTTGACTCCCCCCACCCCTTTCCACGTCCTGACACACATGTAAAATGACAGCATGCGTGTGGCACACAGGATGTGGGTAAATGGAGGCAGCGAGTGTGGGGCCTCGGATAAGGGTCAGCCTGTGAAAGGTTACCCACGCTGGGCTGGCCTGTTGGAAGCTCAGCGTAAAACAGGGCCTGACGCTGGAGAAGATGAAGGAAGCAAATGTAGCGATCACAGGACCATGGTCAACCTTCCACCCTCCCCAAGTGTGAGCTCAGGGGTGAT
The DNA here is from genome assembly GCF_054644295.1 of Miniopterus natalensis. Classification (NCBI taxonomy): domain Eukaryota; kingdom Metazoa; phylum Chordata; class Mammalia; order Chiroptera; family Miniopteridae; genus Miniopterus; species Miniopterus natalensis. Next base: position 5,274,501 of record NC_142088.1, on the reverse strand, counting down.
GAAAAAGAAAGAAGTGCAGGAAATGAAGTAACACAGGCAGGCCAGGAAACGGGGGTCAGTGTCCTGGAGTGTGGCAGAGATTAAAGCGGAAATACAGTTCCCCAGCTCTGTCACCCGAGCTCCTCTCATAAGCAAGCTGCTGGGTTTTAATTTGGCCACTGTGACTATGTGAGCATGGGGTGAGCTCATTATAAATACCAAGCCAAGAGGAAAGTGCAATATGAAAACTGTGACAAGCTTCTGCAAAGGCGGATGGAGCCCGTTGGTAGCAGGTTCTTATTAGATTTAAGGGTGTGCCCCAGGGTCCACCTTCAGCTTGGCTCTGCAGAAACTCTGCTTCTGGGCCTTCAGAGGCGGCACTTGAGGCCAAGGGGCTGAAGAGGCTGGAGCTGAGCTTGTGTTGAAAAGATCGAGCAGGTGTCGCAGGAGAAACCAGGGATCCCGCCTCCCGGGGGGCGACTAAGCCTGCAAATGCCTTCAATGGGTCAGGGACCGCGCTGGTGGCTTCTCCACAACGATCCTGTCCAGTTGGTGTTAATGTCCCATTTCACAGATAAGGAAACTGAGGCTCTTTGTCAGATGGAGGCAATGAGGTGTAGAGAGGTCCCAACTAAACTAGCAGGTAGTGGAGCCCAAACTGGAGCCCAGGCCTGCCCGACTGCAAAGCTTATTTACACCCCGACCCCCTCACTAAACCGCCGAGCGCCCCGAGAACGCGCAAAGGGCTCCGTCGGGTGCCCCCAGGGACCCACACTGCGCCCTGCCCACGGGCCTGACTCCGCTCCCCCGCGGGAAGGAGAGAAGGGCACCCGACCCGCGTCAGCGGCCTGGGCGGCATCTGGCCCCGACATGGCCGTTCCCGGCCCCTGGCCCCCTGGTAGCCCCATGTTAGCCCCCCCTTTCCTCCCTGCGAGCCTACATCTGAACCGCTATGTGGGCGGTGGGGGGCAGGGGGCCAGCATCTGCACACCCCGGGCGGGATCCGCCTCGCGCCCACCCCGCGCGCCCTCCCACCTCCGGGGTGCCCCGAGACCCCTTCATCCCCGGGCACCCCGCGTCCCCTGGCGCGCTCGGAACCCGCCGGCCAGCGCGTCCCGGAAGGTCCCCTAGGCTCGGCGCCCGGCCGCCCCTCTGCGCTCGGGGACCGGCCGGCGGCGCCGCGGACGGGGGGCTGGAGGGAAGGCGGCGAGCGCGGCGGGCGCGGGTTCCGAGGGGCGCGTGCCCCGGGAGGACGCGCGGGGCCCTGGCCGCCGGGAGCGAGGCGCGCATCCTCCGGCTCCGCCCTGGACCAGGGCTGCCCCGCCCGCCCCGAGGTGGCCTCGCCCGCAGCTGGGGAGCCCCCCCCCCCGGACGGGCTGCCTGGGCGCAACCACCGCACCTCGGAGCAGCCCTGCTCTCGACCCCCCCCCCCCCCCAGGCAGCCTTTCCGACCCTGCCCGGGGCCTGCGCCGCCCCTTCCAGGGGATCCCAGGGGTGCCACCCACAGCCGCCCCCCGAGCCGCTCCATCTCCGGGCCTCGGAGTACTCACCGCCGGGGCGCGCGGGGCTGCGGCCTCACTGGGCCCCCGGCGCGGATCCCTGAGCTCGCGGCTTCCCTCCGAGCCCCCGGAGCGGCTGGGCGCGGAGATTTGTTGCGGCGTCGCCTATCATCCTGGACTCGGGTGCCCGCGCTCGGCGCCCCCCGGCTCCGTGCGCTCGGCGCGGGGCCCCGCGCTCCTCCGCCGCGGCCGCGGGGCCAGGTGCGCCCGGCGCAGCTCCGAGCTCCGGGCCTCCGTCCGCGCGTCTTTAAAAAGGGTGCGTTTGGAGGTGGCCCAAACCTAACCCGAGCTCCTTTCCAATCAGTGCCGTTTCAAAGCTCCAGGCTCGTTCATTCCTGTACCGGCTAATTCTGGTTTGGCAGAAAAAAAAAAAAAAAAGAAAATTGCAGTCACCTCACGTGCACACTCTTGTGGCCGGTCGTAGTTTATAGCTGCGGCTGAGGTTCCCTAATGCTCCGCACACTTTCACAGCTGAAGGCCAGGGCCCGAAACCCAACCCCAGGGGCAGGGGACAATCGGTGTGCCTTCCCTCTCTCTGGGACAGGAGGTACGCGAGGAAAAAGCCCCCCACCCAGGGCTGAGCCACAGCATTTGGCAGTTCGCAGATGGCCCAGGAGGGCAGGACCCGCAGTATTCTCGGCCAGAGGCCTGGAGCTCCTGATCCTTCGGCCCATGCTGGATCCCTGGCTCGCTGCTTTCCCTCCAGGACCTGCAGGTTTGTTCTTCCTTACGTTGGTTCATGGGCACCGGGCACAAATTTCATTTCCACGTGCGACTCCCCTGTTCCCAGCACAATGCTTTGCCCATGGGAAGTGTTCGGTATCTGTGAAGGGAAAGCTGGGATAAAGGCAGCCAGGGCTGTTTTACCTGCCTGAAGGCTTTTGTACTATGGTAGTTTCCTGTTGCTCTTGTAATAAGTTATCACAAACTCAGGGGCTGGAAACAGCACAGCTTCATTATCTTGGGGCTCTGGAGGTCAGAAGTCTGAAAGTTCTAGCTGGCTAACCTCGCGGTGTTGGCAGGGCTGTGTTCCTACTGGCAGCTCAAGGCAAGAGCCCCCAGCTCCTTGGCTCATGGCTACTTCCTCCGGCTCCAAAGCCAGCAATGTTACATCATTGTGTGCCTTTCCCCCATAGTCACGCCACCTCTGCCTCTCCTAGTCTGCCTTTTCCACTTTCAAAGGCTCTTTGCATTACACTGGGCCTGCTCAATGGTAATTGGCTTATTGGATAATCCAAATAATCTCCCTGTTTTAAGGTCAGCTGATTAGCGATCTTAATTCCACCTGTGACCTTAATTCCCCCTGTGCCCTGTAAGGTAACCTACTCACAGGGTGCAGGGATTAGGATGTGGACACCTTTGAGGGACTGTCACTCTGTCCACCACAAATTTCCTTCTTTTCTTGTTGGGTTTGTTTGTTTTTTGTTTTTGTTTTTTGCAAAAAAGAATAGTCACATGTATTTCACATTGCCCCTTCTTATTTCAAGTCTTGATTAAAAAATAATTGAGAACATTTCGAGAAGTTGTGGCTGAGGACATTTTGATGAGGCACTGGGCTTATGGGTCCAAATGTTTTACTTTTGCTCATCAGAACATGAGCAATTGGGTGCTTAGTGTTCTCTTGGGATGTCTTCCAATATCATTCATTTCAGCCAGGCTTTTGACGGCAAGTCAGGATTGCGGTTCCTAGCAAATATCTCAAGTTCAGGTGACTCATTTTGTTTGAAAAGAGGTGTGTGAGGCTTTTAAGTCTGGTGTTTTTTTTCTCCGAAACCTAAAAGATTTATTGAGGGATAATGGATATAGTATGAACCACACATATTTAAATGTACAGGTTGATGAGCTTTAGCATAAGTCTGTGGAACCATCACCTCAAATAACTCCCCAATTTTCCTTGTGCCCTTTGTAATCCAGTCCTTGCTCCACCTCCACACACCCAGGCAACTTCTCATCTGCTATCTGCAAAACTTCTATTCTGGACGATCCATACTTCACATCTAAAATACCTGCAGGAGGTTTTTCACACCCCCCCCCCCAGCTTTATGAGGTATAATTGACTATTGAAATTGTATACATTTGAAGTATACAATGTGATGATTTGATACACATATACATTGTGAAATGACTTCCACAATCATCACATTAACACATTCATCACTTCACATAGTTGCCTTATTTTGGTGGTAAGAATGCTTAAGGTCTACTCTCTTAGAAAATTTCAAGCATATAATACAGTATTATTAACTACAGTCAACATGTTGTACATTAGATCCCCAGAACTTATCTTATATCTGGAAGTTTGTACCTTTGACCTACATCTCCCCATTTCCCCCATCCCTTAGCCCCTGGCAACCACCATTCTACTCTCAGTTTCTATGAGTTTGACTTTTGTTTTTAGATTCTACATATGAGTGAGACCATACAGTATTTGTCTTTCTCTAACTCATTTCACTTAACATAATGTCCTCCAATTTCATCTGTGTTGTCACAAAAGGCAGGTTTTTCTTCTTTTTCGTGGCTGAATAATATTCCATTGTGTGTGTGTGTGTGTGTGTATATATATATATATATATATATATATATATATACCGCTTTTCATTAGCCATGGATCCATCGATAGACATTTAGTTGTTTCCATACCTTGGCTTTGTTAAGAATGCTGCAATGAACAGGGGGGTGCAGATGCATCTTCAAGATCCTGATTTTCTTTTCCCGTCAAAGGCTGTTCTGGTAAGTCATTTGTCTCATCTGTGCTACAACACAGGTGAGTCTTGAAAACATAATGATCAGTAAAAGAGGTCAGTCACAAAGGACCACATATGGCATGATTCCATTTAGATGACATGTCCAGAATGGGCACCTCTATAGAGACGGTAGTAGATTGGTGGTTGCCTAGGGCTGTGGGTGTTGGGCAGAAAATAGAGAGGGACTACTAATGGGTACAGGGCTTGTTTGGGCCATGAAAATGCTCTAAAAGTGATTTTGGTGATGGGTTGTGCAAATCTGTGAATATCCCAAAAACGATTGAATTGCAAAAACAACAAAAAACAACCTCAAAAAACAAAACCAAAAATCAAATCTAAAATCTCCCCCAAACTGACGAGTGGGCCGTATGTGAACCAGTCCTGAGAATGGGTTCTGATCTAAGCGTGATGCTGAGTCTGCTTCTAGGCCCCTGAGGAACAAGATACAGTGAGTCTTCCTTAGCCTCATCTTAAGCAGCGACTTTTATGCGGTCGTGGTTGTGATGCTCCACTCATACATTTGTCCAGTGCGTGTAAACAGAGGAGCCTACTGTTCTGAAGTTTGCCGGCCTCTCTCTTGCTCCGTGGTCCCTGCAGCCTCGCCGTTTGTCCTGCAGCCCGGGCACACCCGTCGGATGGGCAGGCTGCCACAGAGCCCTCGCGTTTTCCTGCATTTGGGGGGCATGAGACCGCGTGAGATCATTGCTCTCCCGTAGGGGTATTTAGTCTAAGCAAGGGCCTGAAGGAAACCTTGCTTCCTGGTGAATTTTCTTCCTGGTCTAGGACCTCCCCTGACTTTATCTGAAAGCGTGAGCAGAACTTGTCCTGCCCCTGGTGGTTTCCAGCCCGCATTTACTGTGAATTCAGATTCAAAGAACAGGGCAAGGTGAAGGGCTATGTGGTAAACTCGGGGCCATGTCTCTGTCTTTACCTTAGGCTTCCGAGTTCTTGACATTTTCCTTTCTGAGAACCAGTATCCTTGCGTAGTACCATATGATTTCATGAGAGTAGAAGGTCTAAAAATGCCAGTTTGTCACTGACTTGGAAATTAAGCACTTTCTCACACATGGGTCTTTAATCAGGCTTGGTTCATGGGGGTTGTATGATAGTTTTGTTGGTTAATATTATACATTATTTGTTGAGCTTTTATGAAATCAGTGGTGTTAGCAAATCATTAAAACTTTTTCCTGCAACTATAGATTTTTCTTCTTTTATTTAATACCCATTTTCCTGAAAAGTGTTATGTGGATCAAATATTATTTTAAATGCTCTTGGGTTATTCACTAATGGAAATGCCTGGCGAATCCTTCTGATAGATACCATGTACTGGTATATATGGAATTTAGGTTTTATAGCCTAGGATTTAAATCTTATTATTTCCCATAAAGCAGAGCACACTTGTAAGTTATGCTATTTTTAACATATTTGGAGTGCCCACAAATGGATCATTGGCATTAAACATTCATGCTCAATACTCAAAGGTCAACTGCTCATCACCTGCGTTCAAATGCCATCAAAAATAGGACTAAGTTTGGGACTCCAGGAGGACGGCTGAGAAAGATCTAGCACGTCTTGTTAGGCCTGACCTCTGTGGCCGTCTCTGCAGTAACAAATGTTTCTGATGAAGCCTGCTGAAGATGTGAGATGTGGATGCTGTAAATCTAAGAAGAAAAGCATTTGGATGGGGGCACTCGAACTATTCTCTTGTGGGACAGGTTTTATCTGGTAAAATTAATACAAGCTATGGCGGGATGATGTATAGTTTAGGGAAGAATCCGTAGGCAGGTTCTTTTACTTTACATAGTAGGAGGATGGTGCCCTTTCCTATGATCATTTTTGGTGGATTTCTTATACTTCTACCCTGTGCCTTTAAGCCGGACAGACAAACCTAGGACAGCTATTAGCCAGAGATCAACCGGAATGGGCTGCAGCTCTTCAGACCTGCTGTAGGAATGTTCTTGAACCTCTGCTCTGCCCCGCCCTTGGCCTTCCTCCGTTCTGTTTTCTACCTGACTCCTGTTGACTTGGCCTGTGACTCAGGTCCCTAGGTTTTCCCTTCCCCTCGACGACAGTAAATCCCTGTTTCTGTAACCTCGCTCGCCAGGCCAGTTCCCCAGCCGGGCCCACTACCCCGGCCCTTCTGCAGGAGAGGCTCAGGTGATTTCAGTGTGTTGTGGAGGCTGAAGGACTGGGTAGCCAGTGATTATGAAAATCAGGGAGCCGGCCTTTCTGGTTGTGAGCGGCACAGCTGTGGGACAGAGGCCGCGGGCGCACGGTGCTTAGGGGTTCGGGCCGGGAGGTCGGTCAGACCTGCGCTGAGGCCCCGCTTGCCCCCTGCATCTCTGTGGCTCGGGCATGAGCCCTATTGTGGATATGGTGACAGCACCACAGCCAAGGCTTGTCGTGAGGATTAACTCAGACGAGGCCCCGGGCAGCGCCCCGCTCGGCGTACACCGAGGGGACTTGTTTCTGAAGAAGCAGTAACGGTGTCACCCAAACCCGTTCCACTTGGGAGCAAAAGCTGCCCTACAGCAGAGCCCTTTGGAGAGACAGTGTGAATTGGTTGAGAGCATATACCCTGGAGCTTCATGGCCTGGACTCAAATCCCAGCCTTCACCATTGATTTCACCTCTTAATGAGGTCACTTAGCATCTCTACAGCTCAGGGTCATCTTCTGTAAAATGGGAAGAAGAAAGGAAAGGAGGGGGAGGGAGGAGGGGGAAGGGAAAGGAGACGAGTGTTGTAAAGTAAAATCCAGGATGCTGAGAGGAGCGAGGGGAGGGTTGCTCTGTTCTCTTGTACATTTAGATTGGTCTGGACAAGAGGTAGAGTTGCTTTTCATTTCCACCAACACTAGGACACTTCCTCTTCAAACAACAGTTAAATGAAAAGCTGAGTTCATGTGAGAAAATTATCAGTAAATAATTGTTCAGCAAGATGGTATGCAAATACCTGACATTTGGCACCGGCTACTTTCAGGCTGTGGTTCCAAGCCTTGGCCAAACATTGGAATCACCTGGGGAGTTCTAAAAATTCCAGATGGTCAGACCACACTCCAGACCAATTGCATCAGAACAATATGCCAAGCAACTGCCCACCCCCAACCCCACAGTGGGTTTGTTTTCTGGAGAAATTGAACTACGGGGCGTTTGGATTCAGCTATCAGGCAGGGCGGAAGGTGGGGCTGTGGCTCAGGCAGTGAGCCGGAGGACTGGTGAAATCTGCTCATTGGATAGGGACACCTCCAGCACCTTTCACCTATCCTGCTTATTTCCCAAACAGGAGACTGGAAGATCCTTCCCTGCAGAAACTGACTGGGTCCAAGAAGAATGACTTGCAAATAATGTTCTGAAGGTGCCCAGTGAGTAAGTTGCCTTTCTACCCAATCATAACCAGCAAAACTCACTCTTTGGCACACTCTTCCCTGCCCATGAACACAGAGCTTCTAATCAGCTTTCCAACAGAGGACTATGGGAAGGAAGTCCAAATCTATGCACACTAGGTTAGTTAAGTTCTAGGTAGTTGGTCACAGCAGTGGAATGGAGCGATGGTCCAGTCATGAATGAAGTAGGCCACACAGCGGTCAGTAGTAGCTGGTAGGTGATACCACTCACCTGGCCCATCACAGGTGTCTCAGGGCCAAGAATTGTCACCGTGCTGACAGTGAGCCTGGCGCTCAGCTATCTCTGGTGAGAAGTGAGCTGCTTTTACAGAATTCATGCCCATGCTATGGGAGCATTCTTGCTGTCTGAACACAGAAGTTTGCTTAGGAGTAGACTCATGACCTAAACCCTGCCAACTACCCCTGTCCCAGCCCCTTGGCTGTAACTGTTGGCCAAGAGCCATTCTCTGCTGGACTTGCGAAGCTGGTAGGACCCAAGCCTGAGGCTGCCAGGGGGAACTCTTGCTATCTCATGGAGCACAGGGGGGTGCACTATGTAAGGTTAAAGTCAGCACAAAGAGAAGAGAGTCGAGAGTTGGAAAAGCATAGAAATTATGCCCTCATTTGAGCAGCATGGGCCCAGCCATGTTTTCCAGAATCTTCTGCGCTTTTCTATTACACGAACCAATGTGTGCTCTTAAGTCAGTTTGAGCTGAGATCCATCCCTTGAAGTGTGAGGATCCTGAATCACACCTGGCCCGTGTGCCTTGTATTACAATGGTGTCCACGGCTCTCACGTGTGATTGATTCTCAGTGGCCTTCAGTAAAGCCTGGGGCACGCTTGGATGGGTCATACTCCTTGCTCTTAGGTGTGTTAGAGGAGCCCACTCTGTTCCCAGGGGGCTTGGGGAGCTTCTTCTGGTTTGCTACTCTTGGCCTCTCTAGTTCTGTCTATGGAAATCAGACTCTCTCTAATTGCTGACAGCAAAACAGTTGCTGTGGGAAAACATCTTTTCACTTGTTCAGTCCAGAACCATGTGTCATCAGCTTCTTTTTTCCAAAAGCCCCACATTGGGGATTTCAAGGGTGTGCCTGTCTGAAGTTTGCCTCTGGGCATTGTAATTAGCAGCAGCACAGAGAGGATTAGATTCACAGGGAGCCATTTCTCCATCAGGGGAGGGGCAGAAGACAGTCTCAGTAGGACCAGGACAGTGCAGAGCCAAGTTGTCAAGCAAATTAAGAGTCTTTGGAGTGCAACTCATTCCCAGTTCCATGGCCCACCTTTCCCTTTGGTGTCTTTCTCACGAAGTCACTGAGGTCAACTTGTCCTCTGTCTAATCGCATCCAGCTGGCTGTCTCACATCACTTACCTTAGACTATTGGAAATGATATTTCTCACCCTGTGGCCAAACTGCCACCTCCTGAGTCCCCAGTGTCTTAATGACCATAATTCATTTCAGAAGTGAGTCTCAGATCATGGTACACACCCCTGCAGAATCAAGTCTTCCACTGAAAGCACCCGCACCCCACCTCCTCCTCTCCCAGCCCCAGGCCCCACCATTTAGTCCCCAGGCCTTTGCACGGCCTGGGCTCCAGCCAGAATGGCTGATCCTCCTGTACTCGCCCCGTCTCTGCTTGGTGGCCCTACGTTTTTCTACCCCTGTGCCTTTTGCCGTATAATTCCCTTTTCCTGGGATGCCCTTCTCCCCCATCTTTTCCTGCTGGTCCTTTCTTTACCTCAAGGACACCTCGACCCTATTCTGTCTCTCAGCAGAGATGTTCTTGATAATCCTTGAAATAACCTGTCGACGTAAGAACCTCCAAACCTGTGGAGAATTTTTATAAGAATTTATTCGAAGTAAACGGAAGACAGTTGCTGGGCAGCAAGACCTCAAAAGCTTCAGAGAATAATAGTTTTGCAGCTTCTTTTATGCATTTGAAATTAAGGAGGGGACGAACATAGGGAAGATTACAGGGAGGTGGGAGAGAGCAAGGTGGGCGAGGGTTATAGGAGAGTTAACAAGGTTATGTGCGGAGGGGTCTGAAAAGAGCCCTTTCAAAGGTGTGTTAACCTAGGTGCACAGAAACAATGGACAGGACTTGAGGCAAAGGTAAACCTTTTACTAAAGAAGCTATGTACCTACAGCTTGACTACTCGCCATGACCTGCCAGATGTATGATTACATCACCCAGAGAGGTTACTTTCTGCAGAACCCCTTTATAGTCCACAAACCCCTCACCTGGGCCATGCCACAGGGCATCTGTCGTACTGCAACTGTTTCACGTTCCCCACTTTCCCTAAGGGACCAGGTGGGTCTTACTCTCCGCAGAGCAGTGTGGGGCAGTGGTTATGATCATGAGCTCTGGGTCCCAGTCTGGCTCTGCCTTCCCTAGCTGTGCGACCTTGGGCATTTCACTTAATTTCTGGCCTCAGTTTTCTGAGTAAATGGGAATAATAGCACAGGCCTCATTGGACCATGTGAGGATTAAATAAAATAATAAATGCAGGAAGGTCAGAATAGCGCCTGGTGCAGAGTAGTTGCTCACAGTGTTAGCTGCCGTCGTCATCACCACTATCATCATCATCACCGTCACCATCTTAACCTCACTTTTTCAACTATGTATTCATGGAAGGCTGTTAGGTGGCAGGCACTGTTCTAGGCAGTGGGATTACAGCGATGGGGCAGATTAGTCTTTGCCCTTGTAAGGTTCATGTTAGTGGAGGGGAGAAAGGAGACAAGTAGACCAGTAAACGAACAGATGACCTCACTCCAGATGGTGATGAAGACAGAGCCATGATAAATGAAAACGCAACGCGATGATGTGATACAGAGGGATTCGGGGGCTTGAGATGTATTTTGATCACTCTTAAATGGTACAAATTGTAGATGTGTTGCCTATTTCCAAGGCTCAAAAACATTTGACAAAGATGAATAGATGAGTAACAGTGAATTATGACATTTTCCCAAGGGTTGTATTTATTATCATTGACTCTGTAATCTTAAAAAGATCGTATGATTCAGTGGGTTTCAGGTCTCTGACAGAAGGTAGGTGGGAGAAGCATATTTTGAGACAGGACTTCTTCTCTGTCCCCCCACCCCTCGTTTTGTGTGCTGTGGACTCCCTTGATCTCAGGTCAAGTCTGAGTTCTGATGAGGTGGTCCTCAAGTTCAGACCCTTAGTTCTGGCCTAGTCTCACAGTCCCAGCCGACTGACTCGGTGGCCGGAGCGGGTGAGGTAGCTCTTTGTGGACCATGGAAGGTGGCATGGCCAGAGGAGCCCTCCTTTTACTTATCCAGCTCAGCCCCACAGAGCCCAGGAAGGGTGTGTTTCTGGGAATCAGAGTCAACTTTACGCACAAGAGATAGAGCTAACCCCCTTCAACTATATAGCACAGTTTAAAGCTTTCCTCCCTTAGCCCTGGCCAGTATGGTTCAGTTGGTTGGGCGGCGTCCTGTGCAGCAAAAGGGAGCCAGTTTGATTTCCGGTCAGGGCACATGCAGGGCTGTGGGCTCAGTCCCTGGTGGGGGTGTGCAGGGGGCAGCCGATAGATGTTTTGCCCTCTCTCCTTTTCCCTCTCTCTAAAAATCAATGAAAAGATTAAAAGCTTTTCTCCCTTAAACATCACTCTCCATGGATTTTGTTATAGGTGAGGCATTTTGTTATTGGATGAAAGTATCAAGAACCTGAGCTGCATCTTGGTGCAATGGAGGGATTGCACCCAGGGGTGCAGGAGGCCTAGGCCAGGAAAAGGTGAGTGTGCAGGGAAGGGCCTGAGATAAAGGAGTCGCAGAGACAAGCTTAGGCCATGTGATATGTCCAAAACTGTCTCCCAGTCCATTTTGAGGACAGCAAGGCTGATGTTCAGGATGGCCATACAGGGTGTCAGCATGTTGACACATTTCTATCATGGTTGGTAAACAGGAAAAAAGCTGCCTCCTGACCCCTCACTACAAGCCCCTGCCAACACTGGGTCCATTCTGACTGGTGGGTAACTAACTGCATTACCAGATATGACATATTTTGAATATCACTCCCGGGATACCTAAGGATGCTGCACGAATTAGTGATTATTCTATATCATACATTCAGACATTTTAAAGTGCTGAGTTAAACCATTTGCTACCCATTCGCACTCTCTGAGTGTCTGCTATGTGTAAACACCCTGATAAGGCCTACGCGCTGGGCCAGACGGAGCACAGAAGAGGCCCACACGCTCCCACGTGGACACACTTCGTGCCACACAAGCCCAGGTGCTTGCATGGGTCAGTCTTGTTTCCCCACAGTGAGGAGAAACAGAAAGAGGGAGCACAAAAGGTGGACACTGGGACAACCAAGCCCAGACAAGTTCTGTCTGCCCTCCACTCTCAGGGGACCTCGGGGGCTCTGGTCTGGCAGGGCCACGTAGCACGCGGCTGGGAAGCAGGCGCCCTGAGGGTGTCCCTTCTGAGCCTGAGCAGCATAACTCAGGAGGGCCAAGGGCCTGCTATTCCTGCAGCTGTGGCTCCCTCCTGCCCTGAGCTCCGTTTCCCCCCCGCTGTCCTTGGGTGAGCTCTACGGAACGTACTCCGTTCAGAATGGCTCGAAGTGAAGGTAATCGATGGAAAGGCAAAGGCAAGCCCGCTGCAGTTGTTTCCGTTTTTCCCTGTCATCAACCCTTCGAAGGCTGTGTCACCCCTCCACCTCTGAGCCGCTTGGACAGCCGGCGCCCCTCGTGGAGCCGAGGCCCTTACTCTAGGGACTGGCGGGCATCAGCTTTCAAGTCGCCTCACTGTGGAGATGAGGAAATCGGCCTTTCCTCTGCGCTTGCTCTAAACCTGCTTTAGTGTCGCTCATTTCAACACATGGAGGTCGAAGCCAGTAGAACTCTCCTGGTTCCTGCACCCCGTCTGCTGTGGGGGCGGGGCAGTAGGGAGATGGGCCCCAACAGAAGCCGGCCATGGAGGGGCCCCCTCTGACTTCAGGTCACCTACACTCTGAAGGTCAAGCAGGACCAGAGTTTTCAGCAGCCCTTGCCCCTCCTCTGGGCATTGGCCTCTCCCCAGGCATCCCTGGGCCCACCGGCTCCCATTCCCATAGACCTGGATATAAAACTCATTCCAGGCTCAAGTTTGAACTGTTAAGGAACCACTTTTGGGGGTGTTTGCATTTTGAACGTTACTTTGTCAGAGAATCTGAGGGTTGAAAAAGATGTTGGAGATTATCTAAGCCGGGGGTCAGCTAACTGGCCCAAATCCAGCTTGACTGCCATTTGGGGGAAATCAAATGTTGTTGAAATACAACGCCCATCTATTTATAAATGTTTTTGTGCTATAAAGTAGCAACAACGGCAGAGTTGAGCAGTTGTGGCAGAGACCATATGGCCCACTAAGCCAAAAATATTTACTATTTACTCCTTTACACACAAAGTTTGACAATACTTGATCCAGCCAGACCCTGTTCACCTGCCCTGCGTGTCGTGACCGGATCTTGAACACCGCCCGTGATGGAGAGCCACTTCCTAATCTCACGTCCTGTCTCTTTAATTTAAGAAGGTTCCTGTTTAGGTTAAGCTGCATTGGCTTTCTTGGTTTTCTTTTTTCTACCACTTTCTTGGAAAACTAAAAAAGTCAGAGAACTCTAAAGAGCTCATCATTTCTAATGGTAGAATTACAAACACTTTTACAGAAGAGATAGCTGGTGCGAAGGAGAGGAGCTTTAGGAGTAACTGCCTCCGAAACCACATGAAATAGATATTTGCCCTCATAGGAGCAGACTGGATCTAATTTGATCTCTCCAGATTTTATCTATCATTGCTCATGGTAACCTCCTCGGAGAGGAAGTGAAACATTTTCAACATCCTCTCCACCAGCAGCCACGTTGCCAGCCTTAAAACAAATGGGACCAGGTTACGAGAACAGGGAGGGACAACCTTAGCAAAGCTAATCTCTTTCTCAAAAAGTAAGTAAGCTGTCGCTAAAAATTTTTATTAGGCTGGTGATGTGTGAATGTTCATAGGTACTTAATTGTGTTTTAGAAAATGGTGAATGTAAGTTTTGAGGAAGTAAATGTTCCCGATTTTTCTTCTTTTGTGGAATCTCCCCAAATTACAAAAATAAGTTGCCATAATAATGTAGTTGACTTTTTTAAATTTTTTTTTTTTTTAGATTTTATTATTGTTTTTAAAAATTGAATTTATTGAGGTATAATTTACATACTGTAAAAAATTACCTTTTGAAGTGCACAGTTCTCTGAGTTTTCACAAATGTTTATATTGTCCAATCTTCACCACAAACAGGGCCTAGAACAATCCCATCAAAACAAAAAGCTCCCCGTCACCTCTTTGTGCCTTTCCCTCCCCCGCGCCTAACTCTTGCCAACAACTGGTCTGATTTCTGTCTCTACAGTTTTGGCTTTTCCAGAATATCATATAAATGGAATTTCTCACTTGGGTCTTTTCGCGTCTGGTTTCTTTCTCTTAGTGTAATGCTTTTGAGACTTACCCGCGTTGTGCGTGTCGGCGGATATCACTGTAGCGTGACCATTCCTTTTGGTTCCTGAGTAGTATTCTCGGTATGAACGGGCCAGGATTTGTTTATTCATTCGCCAAACATTGGGATGATTTCCACTTTTTGCCTGTTATGCGTAACACTGCTGTACACATTTGTGTACAAGTTTTTGTGTGGACATACGTGTTCCTTTCTCTTGGACATATATCTTAGAATGAAATTGCTAGGTCATATAGTAACTCTTTAAATAAAAAGAAGATTTCTCTTTCATTAAAAACTACTTAAGTCTATATTTCACTTTTAAGGTGTAAAAATAAGCAAGTGCTTCAATTTAAAATGGGCTGAGAATGTCCGTGGAAATTCAGAAAAAGAAGAAATACAATAAACAAATAAATATATGAAAATTAAACACTACAAGCACTCTATATGGTTTTTCAAAATGTGAATTAAACAGCGATGGGAGCCATTTTTCACATAGATGGAGATTTTATTTGTGTTGAGCCTTTATATGTGTCGAGGGCCCTGGGCTGGGAGATGGGGAGAGTTTTGGGGATTCTCATGCTCTGTTGGTTGGAATATAATTGAAACTATCTTTTGGAAGGGCCTTTGGCATGTGAGTCAAAAACCTTTTAAGTAGCACATAATCTGACTCAGAAGTTTTATATTAGAAATGTATCCTAAGGAAATAAGTATGTTCTCTAATATTTAGGAGACTTGATACAGAATTGTTTAGATAATATGGAAAGGCCCCAGAAACAATGTAAATGCCCCACAATAGGGTGTTGGAGAAGTAATTTAGTGTCTGTCCCTATAACAGACTACTCTAAAGCAATTAATAATTTTGTAAAAGTGTATTTATCTTAAAAAGGAAGGATGGTTTATGATGCATTTTTAAATAGGAAACTATAAAACAACATGTACATTTTTAAATAAAAATAACTACACGAATCATTTAGGATGCATTTAGTTACAAGTAATAAAATACACAATTTATACTGACTTCAAGAAGCAGATTATTTGGTTCATATAACTAGAAACTCCAGAAGTGAGACAGATTTTGGTGTTAATTTAATTTAGCAGCTCAGAATGTTCCTTAGCAAGTGAATTTCTTTTTATATCTCCTTTTTGCCTTCTGCACCATCTGCTTTCACCTGAAAGTGGTCTGTCTTGTGGCACGATGCCTGCCAACAGCTCCCAGGACCATTTGGTTCAAGCCCAGAGAGGGAGAGTTAGCAGGGATCCCAGAATCCCAGGCTTCCCTCCAACAGGACCGTCTAGATCGCGCGCTTTTCAGGGCAACGAGGGGAACACCTTGTATTGCTTGGGTTAGGTCTGGGTTAGGCGCTGGCTCCTAAAATAAACATTGTGTCAAGGTCATATAATTATTGAACTTCTGTTTAGCCAGATCAGGACCTAGTCAGAGCTGGGGATAGGATTAAACCCTATAAAGTTGAAGGAACGTTCCAGAATGGGGTGGGGTGGGATGGATGTTGAGAGCTCATCCTAAGATCCACCTCACCACAGAAAAAAGGCTGGAAGGATATTCAACCAAGTGCCAGGTGGTGGAATTATAGGGAATTTTTCATTTTCTTTTTTATGCGTACCTGTACTTTACATTTTTGACAACAAAAACGCATTATTTGAATAACTTCTAAAAGAAACAGAGGCTATAAGTATGAGGAAAAGCTGGTTTATAACACTGATAATTGGTAGCTTGAGGGATTTAAAGCAGACGTGTTGGCCAACAGGAACCATGCGTGTTCAGAATGATACCAACTGCGCCTTGCAGAAGCTTTTCACTTCCTTTCTCTTGTTCTGTTATGAAATTGTGGTCATTTCTATAGGATTAGTCTGAGATCTTTGAAGGCTGGCCTGGCTTAAAACCACTGGTTGCAGTAGCTTGAATTTCCCCCTCATGTTAGGGTGGGGACGCCTTTTTGCTTTCTTTTGTCACCTTTGAATGCCATCGAGCGGTCCCCATCCCAGAAGGGTGCAGAGAGCACGCGGCGCTCCGCAGAGGGACCCTGTGTGCAGAATGGGAGGCGCTGGCCCCGGCTCTCCCGCTGCCTTCTCGGAGAGAAGGCGCTGACCGTTCCTTCAGGAAGTGGCCGCTGCGAGTCCCTGGCGGTCTCGGGTCCGGCGGCTCTGTGCACTGTGAATCTGAGCGTGACACTGGCTGCAGGCACCTCTGAGGGCCCCAGGCCTAAAGCTCAGGGTCCTGGGAGAATGGGAAATGGGGCATGTCCCTTGGCTCACTGCTGCTAGAGGCTGGGCACTGGGAGTTCTTCCTGGGATCCACAAAGAAACTCCTGCTGCTCTTCCATGAACTTTTTTTCTGGGAAAGAGAACCCATTTTTTTCCCCCACTGGCAGAAAAGGCCTCCATTGGGAAAGTAAGGTAAGGATTTTTCATGTCAGCCTAGACATCTCATTTCTCACTTTTATTTCTTTGTGAAATTGCTTCTCAGCACTGCAGTTTGAGAAAGTTGATTTTGTCTGATCATGCCCTTCTGGAGTTATTCCATTGTGATGGTGAACAATAAACTGGCATCTTGGTTTCATGATGAGAGCTACATTTACCAAAAAGATCAAAATGCTCCAAGCGGTCAGGGCGCTCTGTCTCAGCAGGAAAATACATGTGGGAAAGGAAATGAGGCCAGAAGGTGGGTACTGGATGGTCTTAAGGAGCCAGCCTGTGTGTCTACTGGTAATATCCACACCCCACCGGAGTGTAAACTTCACTCAGCTACGAATTTGCTTGTCTTGTTCGATGTTGTATCCACAGCATGCAGAACAGTGGGAGGCACTCAGCACGCCTGCGATGAATGAATGAACGGAAGGCCGGCTCGCTGGATGGATGAGCTGGTATTATTTTCTAGAGCCACTCTCCTCTGAGAAGTTTCCCCTGACCCCTCTAGGAATATTAGACTCCCTCCTCTGGGTTTCTGTGCGACTTTGGATGAAAACACTTCACTCATAGTACTGAAACTATGAGGGAGTTTCTCTATCTGTCTGCTTCCAGATGGCATTGAAAACCTCTTAGTCATTTGGGTCAAATCCCAAGGTTGGCTTACATATCTCTCTTCCCTAAAAGACTGTGAGTTCCACAAATGGAGGGATTCTGCCTTATTTTTCACTTCATTAACTAGAGACACTTCACAGTACTCTGGCACTTAGTAGATATTCACTGAGTAAAGTAATAATACCGTGGCAACCTCATGAATAGCTCTCGGGCC
Source organism: Miniopterus natalensis (assembly GCF_054644295.1). Lineage (NCBI taxonomy): Eukaryota > Metazoa > Chordata > Mammalia > Chiroptera > Miniopteridae > Miniopterus > Miniopterus natalensis. The sequence continues at coordinate 5,257,114 of NC_142088.1, read as the reverse complement.
ATGAGATCTGTTCGTTCAGTGGGTCAGGATATTCCGTTAATCAGGCCCCTTTTCTTCTTCATTGCTGGTGGTACATATTAACTTCTTGCTCTGTGTTTTCCACTGCTTCCAAGGGGACAAGCACCCTTTTATTTTCAGCTATCATTTCAGTATCTCTCTGTTGAACCTACAAATACACCAAATGGTTTCTGTGGGTTACATTTCCAGGATCAAATTAGTCATCTCCTGTTGTTATACAATGAAGCACCTTACTTTGTCTTACCAGCCAACCGTCTCCAAGTCTAAGCGTAGGGCGCGTTACTTCCAGGAGGGCCACCGTGACATAGCACATCTCTCTTGGCTTATGTGATTTCTTCCAGCTCTGGTCACAAAAGCTGAAGTCTCCAGCCTGGGCCGCACTCACTCTGGCTCACCTCTTAACACCCGTGGTCTCTGTCTGGAGGCTGCCCTTCCTTGATAGGTGCACTTGCCGTCTGAGCAGGTGGTGTTCCTTTGGGGTCAGGGTATGCATGCCACCACTCAGGCAACTCTGAACAAGCAAATGGCCCCATGTGGTCCCCAGTCCTGGATCTTCCAAAGTAATACTCAATGTTTTAAGACCAGCAACTTAGGAAGTCAAGACATAGACTAAGTGGCACACACACATTTAAGATCAGGGCAGGCTGGGAGGCTGAAACAAGATAAATATTCAAGTTATGTAAACTTGGTGATAACCAGGGAAGAGTGATGTGAGCCTCTTTCTTTGGCAGTTTGCTGCGGCCAAGAATTCTATATTCTCTGCTATTCTGTGTGGCCTGACCCGATGGATGTGGGTGGTTTGAGTGGCTGGGGGGGCAATGAGAAGGAAGTTCTATTGGAAGGTTCTTTGAGAGCTGGAGCAAGTCTCACTAGACCGCAGTGACACCACCATGCGTTTGTTGCACAGACACTGCTGGGGTTTACACGTCTCAGTATTATTAAGGCCCACCCTCACCTCTCAGGAAGCCTTGCACCCTGCCCTTGTGTTGTGGTCTGGATTCATCCAGCTGTGTCCTACACTGAGAATCCCTGTGACGACTGCTCCTTTGTTCTTTGATGGGGTAGTTTCTCCATACTTCTGCATCCTGATGGCATTGAAAATCTCTTAGTCATTTGGGTCAAATCTTAACATTGGCCAGTATCTTGATCTAGCTAACACGTGTTTCCTTAAATTAGAAAATTTCTTGTCTGTGTTCCTTCTTTAGGTGTTATCTATAAGTTTCTTTTATCAGATTTGCCCTCATTTCCTATCCACAGTGCCAGCCTTTTAATTTATTTTTTGCTCTGTGGTTTTCTAGAGGGCCTCACCCTCCTCTGTGTTTCTCAAGCAGCCTTACTAAATTTTCCGGTGTCCTTGCTATTTCCAGAGAGATTCTGCTAGCCCCACGTCTGTGCTGCCTGGGACTCGCCTCAACACCGCTGCTCTGGTTTTCTATGCAGCAGAAGGAACTTCACCTTCCCTAGATCAACTTCTTGGAAAAAGGGGAAAGGAATTCACCTTTCTCTAACCAAAGGTTTGTGGTTTTCACACATTTTCTCCAATTCGCAATATGTGAAGCTGATCTATGTTTTTACTCTCTCTCTCATAAACTATACCCATGCTCATTCCTCTCCTACTTTCCATTCAATAAAATAAATTTGGGGGGGACAGAGACCATATCTCACTCCTCTTCGCAGGTCCAGCATTCGGCACGGTGCCTGACATGTGTGGGCAGGTACACAATATGTTCATTGAATAAATAAATGAGTGAGTGCATAAGTGAAATTAGGATACGGGCATGCATTTTTAAATTCTGATAAAAAATTTTGGATCATTCAGAAAGTGGTTTAATGATAATGTAGCTGGGGTTTTCAATGTTAATAATTTTCTTTGTCACCAACACTGAGAATGTGAGATCTTTTGAAAAATACAAAATAGAGTTACAAATAATGTTTACAAAAATAGCATTAGGGACAATAATATATTTTCTATTTAGGAATAAGTCCATTAAATAAAAAGATAAATATAATGGTCATATTTACTGATGATCACAAGGGCTAATATTGAAACAGTCATTTTCTCTATAAATATGAGTCACAGTTCTGCACCTGTTCTAAAAACACATGCAAATGATACTGAAATTAACCAAGAACATTAACAACGTGGAATAATGGGCTTTGCTATGAAAAAATACAATGCCATCCAAATGGGAATAGAGAATTTGCTGAGATAGGTGGGCTTATGTCACTGCCAAAGGAACTTTATAAATACATAGGTTTGGACAATGGACAGAAATCAATTATGTAATTAAGTAAAAGCTCAAATTAATAATCAATTCTGTGCTAAGTAAAAGTTCTCAGAGCAGGCAAATGGTTTAGGCATTCCATGAATTTTCACTTTCAATGATAAGATTTATTTAAAATCATACAGTTTTCAGTCTAGAAAGTTGACTTTGCAGGACATGCAAAATATGAATGGTGCAAAGATACCTAATAAAGATGGGTATTTAATAAAGCAATATATATCGTACGTAGATTTCAAAGCTAAAGGAGTTCTTTTTTATTAGTGAAACAAATCACAGCATACAAAAAAGTTTAGTGAGAATAGCTATAATTAAATTGCACCTTAAACCTGACAGAAGTTAACAATAATCCTTAATGCTGAGTCAGAGAGAAAAAACCCAAGCACTTCTTGGGGTCTGTGATTTCTGCTTTGCCAAGACTGTGCTGATAATGAAGCATTTGGTCTACGGCTGAAGCCAGGCATGCTCTGTGAGACAGGCAGGGGATGTCTTAGGATGACAGACAGTTGCTTAGGATGGGGCAACTGCCTTAACTATGCAGTGAAAGAAAACCATTGGCAATGGAGTAGAGGATTGCCTACTAACAAAACTCACCATTTGGCTGCTATGTATTATTTTGTAAGCTTTAATAATGTTAAAGTCATACACAGGTAAGTAAGCCTGACCCGTGTGGCTCAGTTGGTTGAGGGTCGTCTATGCACCAAGAGGTCACTGGTTTGATTTTCGGTCTGGGTTTTGGGCTCAATCCCCAGTAGGGGGCGTGCAGGAGGCAGCCCATCAATGTTTTGCTCTCACATCGATGTTTCTCTCTCTCCCTCCCCCTCTCCCTTCCTCTCTCTGAAACCAATCAAGCATATTTTTTAAAAAGTCATACACAGGGAAAATAGCTTTTCACTAGCTTAATAATTGCAGTCATGCAACACTGAGATAGCTTCAGCGCATTTCAAAAGTTAATGCTACAAGATGAACTCTTGTTAGAGAAAAACCAGCAGACCGAAGACGAAAACCTCTCAGATTCTGGGGAACAGGGTTGGCAGTGAATCATTTTCTCAGCTGCAGAATGGCGGCTGTTTGTTCTTTGTGGTTCACAGACTTCATATTGACCTTTGGCATCCGGAGAGATAGGGAGGAAGAGAGAAGGCCCATCTGTCTGCTACCTGCTAGGTAATGGTAAGCGGACTCGGGAATGCACAAGCTCCGCGACGTCAGAGACTCGGTGTGTGCGGGTCACTGTGTCTCTCCAGCCCTTAGATTCGTGCTGGGGCACAGAGGTGGTTGGAATTTAGCAAATGTCCCTCTCTGCCACTTCCATTTTTTTGGCTAGTCTCAGGCCAATGCAGAGAGCGCCAACCCAGTAGAACTGAATGATGGTTTTATTTTCATCAGAGTACCATCATTTCATATAAACTCATTGTTTAAGCTTCTAAGATTCAGAAGAAATGTGCTGTTACAAAGGACACCATTCTGGTTAGTATGGAAGAGCCTTTCTGGACCCTGGGATGGCTCCGACGGCTCGTTCCTGCCCGCAGACGGGGCAGAGGAGTGCGTCACGGACTTGTGCCCCCTTCGTTTCCACAGGGCTCATGGTTGCTGCAGTAAGTTGGATCAGACACAATTATCATTATCTAACTTTAAAAATGAAAATAGCTTCGTCACTATTCTTATGAGCTACTTCTTTCCAATAGTTTTTTCTTAAATATCTATTCATATTGCAGGTTTGTGGATTTGTACGACCCCGCCCAGGTCCATGGGCAGCCTGCTGGTTTAAAATCTCAAGGTGTTCGGTAAATGTGTGTGTATACGTTGCTTTTTAAGATGTGTTTTCAGGAACTGATTCGTTTAGAAAAGGACATGCTTTTATTACAGCAAAACAGGAGGTCTTTAGATTCATGAATCCTATGAGTACTTAGAAGAATGTCTGTAGATCAAAATTTTGTTCACAAAAAATTGGAAGGCAGAGCTAGAGGATTTCTGTTTTTATAAAAAAGGGCAGGTTAATACTCAGAAGTTAGCTGCCTGGGAAAGCACTCATGAGAAAAACGTGTTATTTTTCTGTGCTCGGAAGTCACAGGATGTCCCTCCAGAGGCTGTGTAACTCCCCCAGCTCCCTGCGTCTCCGAGAGCGTTTTCAGACGCTTAGCAATCACGGCTACTATGCAGTCAAGAGCCTGCGCTCAGTAGACGCCAGCTCCTCCCTTCCTTCCTCCACCCTTTGAGGAGGGTAACAGGAGATCTCTGAGGCTTCACCGACTGGGGAGGTTTTTAAAATACCAAAGAGTGTGGCCACAATGGGAGCAAAGGGGAAGGCACGCTTAAGGAGGAGGGGGCACGTTTCTTGTGGGAGAGAAGGCCTGGTCATTCGGAGGGGGTTTGGGGGGCCGATCTGGAGGTGTCCACTTCTCATTGGCCTCTGCCAGCAGCCACTGAGCACTTGACATCATTTCTGAAGTTTGTTCTCAGTTGACGAGTTCTTCTCGTTGGGGCAAGTCAGACACTGTCCCTAAGGGTGGCAGTCACCACCTGCCTGACTGTGAGCGCCCAGGAAGGAAAGGCCTCCTCCCTCTCAGAGATCAGGGGTCTTTCCTTCTTCCGAAATTCCCAGGTGGAGGTATTGGGGTGAGTCTGGTAGGACCCACAAGAAACCGTTCTCAGATACCCAGAAATAAGGTGGTAGCTGGCAACTGCTTTTCCCTGTGTGCCAGTCTGCCAGGGCTGCCATAGCAAAATGCCACAGGCTGGGGGCTTAAACAAGAGAAAAGGGGAGGCTGGAAGTCCAAGGTCAAGGTGCTGGCAGGGTTGCTTTCCTCTGAGGCTGTTCTCCTTGGCTTGCTTGTAGGTGATCTTCCTCTCGCTACCTCTTTAGGTGGTCTTTTCTCTGTGCACACGTCTCTTGGGTCTCTCTCTGCGTGCTCTTATGTCCTGTTCTTACAAGGACACAAGGGCAGATTGGGTTGCGGCCCCCCCCATGGCCTCATTTTAACTTAATCACCTCTTTAAAGGCCGTATCTCCAAATCCAGTCACATTCGGGGGTTCAGGGGTTAGGGCTTCAACATCTGAATTTGATGGGGACACAATTGAGACCATAACACCTACTCAGTCTTTTTTTTTCTTTAAAAGAATTTAATTCACACACTTCAATATGGTGCTGTTAGGAAAACCTCAACAAAATGTCATTCATCTCAGAATTCAGAAGAGCTGGGTTTGAAGTAAGACTTCACCATTACCCAGGGAGTCCCCGTGAGGAAGTGTGGGGAGCCTCTCACAACCTTTAAATATTGACCTTCACTGACAGGGGGCACCTGGCCCAGGGCTGTAGAGAGTGGGCCCTGGGGTTGGACTGCCTGGTCCAAATTCCAGAATCACTGTCATGAGCTAATTAACTCTGGCCAACTTACCTCCTTCCCCTATCCCTCAGTTTTCTCTTCTGAAAAATAGCAATGATGATAGTGCCTACTTTACAGGCTTGTGCGGGTTAAAGAAGTCAGCCCCCACTAGAGCCGTCTCAGTGAGCAATCAACACATGCTGTCTACTAGTGTATTTTGTCTGTGTCAAAGACAGGCCCTCCACTCACATTAGCACACACCCAATACGCCCTTGGCTTTCTTTGGATGTGGGGTGTCTGTTCAGGAACGGCTGCTTTGTGAACCGTCAGAGGTGAGAGCAGCGGGAAACTGTCCCAGATCTCAGATGAGGCCACGGTAGCAGCTGCTCCTCCAGGAAAGGGTCTGCTCACTGGGCCCAAGCTGCCTGCCCAGAAGGGGCACAGGATGGAGGGGAAGCACGGCTCCCGCAAGCTCACCCGCAGAGCGAACGTCCTGCTGCGGACGCGCTAACACCATTTCGCATAGGGACATGGGGACAAAGCCGGACCGACCAGAGGAGAAAAGCAGCGGCCGCTATTCGGAGCTGGCTGTAGCCGGGGAGGCAGCCACTGTCGCCTAGGTTTTGGTGGGGACTCCAAGTCACACAGAGGAGCGAAGAGCTTTCTGGAGGAGAAAGGGAAGGAGCCAGGTTTGCCTCGACGGGCGGAGGTGGTCCTGGGAAGCTCCAGGCGGCCAGCTGGAAGTGGGGGTCCTATGTGGCTGGATAGGGGCGCATGTTTGCCTTGCTCTGGTTGGCCCTAGGTTGGAAGCAGGGACAAAACATTAGGGATGAGACGCAGCGCAGCCCTTCCCGCACGTCTGCTTCCTTTTGGGGTTTTTGCAGGCAGCGGTGGTGGCTGGTGTTGATTGTGTCAGGGCAGTTGTAGATATAATGCAATTCTTTGCCGAAGTGTCTCAGCACCAGGGTTTTTATCTCAAAGCTGAAGCCAAAGTAACATTTTAGGCTAGAAGGAAGTGTATTCCCCATTTTAGAATTTCAGAAGAAGAAAAAGGCTCTAAGAACTGTCCTTAAGTGGAGATAATATGAATAGATGAGGGCTTATTATATGGGTTTGGTTGCCATGAGCTCTTGATATGCAAATATACTTCTGAAAAGAGATTTAAATTAGGAGATTGGAAGATTCTTTTTGGCTGCATGATCCTGAATAAATTACTGATCTGTCTGAGGTCTCACAAATAAATGAAAGGCAGTGATACTAGCCCTCGTTGATTTGTAGATTTGCAGCCCTCCTGGAGATTTCATGTGTACAGAAAGCATTCTGAACCGCCTGCTCTGCTAGCAGCGTCTGCATTGTGCAAATCTGTCGTTGGCCCAGCTGCCTGCTCTGCAGACCTCCTATCAAACGCCTCTAGGCAAGCAAGGGTCGACTTCTCACCTTGGCTCTTACCCTGTGGCATGTGCTGCTCCTAATTTTAATCAAGCAGGGCCAACAAATAAATATTAACCCTTGGAGTGTACCCAAGCCCTGCAAGTCTGGACCCAGCCTCAGTCTACCCTTAATCCTCTAAACAAGCCATCACTCCACCCAAACTGTTCATTGTCCCCTGACCGTTCAGGTCAGGTCCCACCTTGGCCCCTGTGGTTTTCTGTTGCTTGGAATCTGTGCCTCTCTTCTCTCCTCCCCACCTCACCCTGACCCTGCTTTGCTTTGGTTTACATCTTTGGAAGGTGAATGCAAGTCTCACCTCCTCCAGGGAGCTTTCTCTCACTGCCTCTGCGATCCCTCTATTTCTAAACCACCCTCCCAGGGCACACCCAGCTTTCTCACGCCTTTGGTAAATGAGTAAAACTAGACCTGATGTTTTTGGTGATTATTACCTGATTATATTGTATTCTGTAATTCGAATCCACTGGGCAGGAAGCTCCTGTATGGCAGTGATGGGGTTTCACCACCTTGAACCTCACTGTTGGGGATTGTGCTCTGTGTATTTCGGTGCTCGATGAGGATTGGTTGAGTGAATTGATTAACAAGGTGCCACATTGATTGGTGTGTTAAACATATTTGGAAACCAGAGAAAGTAGTCCTTGCTCAGTCTCAATAAATAGTTCCTTGAAAGCATTCAGATCCAGAGGGAGGGTGGCCGGTGGTTTCGCCTTTATTGGAGCTGCAGCTGCAGTAATTCAGGGGAAAGAACAGCTTTTAGAATTTTATTCTAAAGGAGGCACAATGGCAGTCACTCACGCTCAGTGTAGGGTTTCACGTCTTAGAACACAGACAGGCCAAGCCCCGCTCGCTGCTCTTGGGGAGGTGCTGCCAAATAAACTCGACAGGTGCGGGTATGGGGGCCAGGGGGGAAGGAGGGCCCCATCCAGGTGCAGGGAAGTCATGCTGAGCAGGACTCCAGCTGGGATGCTACAGCTGATGACGGATTCTGGGCAGAATAGGGGGTGGGGAGCAAGACTCAATAATGGGAATATAGTCCATCAGCTGGAGCAAACCTGCAACACTGAGCCCAGGAGTGGGTGTTGTTGGGAGCCCCAAGGAGACAGGGAGGCCTCCAATCATTGTGGAGCCTGCCAGCAGCAACCACCCTAAGCCTGGGGCTCAGAGGCTGGGTTTCAGGCCCTGATAGGGGACTATTGAGAGCTGGAGGGTAGAGAAAATAGATGCCTGGAGTTCAATACAATGGCCAAAAAAATGCCTGGAGCTCATGACAAGGGCAAAAAAAAAAAAAAAAAAAAAAATCCATCAGAACAGGGAAAACTCTCCACAAAGGGTGACAACACAGTACGCAGGGGGGGGAGGGGGGGAATGTATGCCTTCAGCAAGGGATTTTGTAAGGAGCTATGACATTTTAGGTTCTCAAGAAGTTGCAATAGTTGTGTCTCCATTGTGATATGACCTTTAGGAAATCAATAAAATTTAGTGTACCTCTTTGGGGTCCATTTTATATACTTTGAACTCTAGGGGCCAGAATAAAGAAATAGAAACCCATTTAAGCTAGCTCAAGTCATAGATGGGTGTGTTATGTTTTCAGAACCAAAGGACAGAAAATGCAGAGCATCTGGGTGGACTCAGAAGTTCAGGAGCCAAGGTTGTTCTCTTTGTCTTGAAAGGGCTTCTGTGGCCTCAGGGGCTGCATGGTTCCCCTTGTCTGCGCTTCTCTCCTACCTCTCTCTGCCTCTCTCTTCCGCTCATCTACACTCCGAAATGACTGGCAGGTCGCTTGTATGACATCACACTTGGACTCCATATGTGAAAACCCTGAGGTCGAATTTTTAAGAGACAGACGTTAGCTCAGCGTAATCTACAGAATGATTTTCTCTGAGTCAGATCTCTACCCCAGGTCCAGTCAGCTTTGAGGGGGGAGGAGGTGATCCCACAGGTCATAAGGAAGCAGGCAGCAAGGCCGTGGTGGGCTCCTGACCTTGGATGGGGTGCGTGTGGGGAGGCAACAGCTGATTTCTCTACAGTAGGCTTCCACAGAGACAGCGAAGGCACTGTGATTTGGAGTTCCCCAGGCTGCCACACAGTGCACCATTCACTGCTCTGCACGCTTGAGAGGACTTTAGAGGCTGCCACACACATCTTTCCATTCTAGTGGTCACAGTCCATCAGCAATCCTGAGACACCAGCACCTTCCTAGATGTTCAGTCTTCCAGCTTCTTCATAATAGAAAAAACATTCCTACAAATGGGCTCCAATTGTCCAGTCCAATGATATTGGCCAAAGGAGACTCAGGGAATGCTTTCATTTGGCCTCGCGTTAGGCATAAACCTCCCTGTAGTGGGTGAGTGAGTGGGCTCTGGAGTTCTTCCAAATTAAAACGCTGGCCCCAACCAGGCAACAATCCCGCAGCCAGCCTGGAGCAGGTTACTGAGCCCCTCCAAGCCCCCGTTTCCTCATTTGTGAAAAGCATGTAATAAAACCACATGGTGGAAAAGAAAGCATCCTCCAGGGCTTGGGAGGAAAATGCTCTGAGCACAGATTTGATCCCTAGAAAGTGCTCAGTAAATATCCCCCCCCCCCATTGTCATCACTACTGTTAATCTCCCTCTTTTGTCTTACGGACCCAGAGGAAGTTAAGTCTCCACATCAGCGACTTCTCCGCCTTCCTCACAGCTCCTGCCCAGACCTTTGCAAGCGCTAAGTGTTAACAAGGGCTTGTTGGTTCATTGATTGACGTTTACAATTTTGTGCTTCGAATTTTAAAAGTTCTCACAATCAGAGATGGAAGGGGGTGCCTAGGGAGTAGGACCTTGACCTCATTTTGTGCAATTTGATGAGTATGGAGAGTGTCTTTCAAATCTTCCTTTTAGGTGATTTGAGTGTATGCCCCTCCCCCGAAATAAAGAGAAGACCCCAGATGATTTCTCCTGTTTCTTCGGTCCCTGTCCAACGATCTAAAACTGTTACCCGCTATACTGACAAACACGCGGTCTGCTCCTGAGACCGTGCACGAGGCCAGAGCTGGGAAACCTCGAGGGGCTTTGAGACAGACGCCCCTTGCTCTTCTCTCCCCAGAAGCCAAGCTGCCCTGAAGATCATGAACTCGTCTTCTGAGCGCTGCAACATCTCGGATTGGTTGAGGCTCGAAGCGACGGTGAAGGCCTCTGTGTACATGGTCACTTTCTCCTTCGCCACACTCATCACGACCGTCATCGTGGCAGTCGTGTGGCAGGATTCGAAGCTGAGGAAAGAGGTCCGCTACGTCTTCCTCTGCCACCATCTGCTGTGCATCTCCTCCTACTGCGGCCTGGGGGTGGTTTTCCAAGGGATGCGGGCTCTGCTGGCCAACAGCCCTGTGCTGATGTGCTGGCTGGTGTTCGGGGCCCAGATAAGTTTTGGGGAAGGGATCCTGTTTACTCTGGCCTTGATGGCTGTCAACACTTACCTGGCCATTTGCTGGCCGTTGAAATCTCTGTCCTTTGTCGATGCCACGAAGTATAGGGTTCTGGCTGGGACCTGGATAACCATTGTCCTCAAGAATGTTGGCCTGTTCGCCATGGAGGGCACTATCCCCACTCCGGTCGCTGTCTTAAAATCCGAGCCCCTCTGCCCCGTGGTTCTGAACGGCACTTCTGCCAGAGTCATTGGTATGATTTTCTTTCTCCTTCCTTTATTGGTCATTCTTATAAGTTACTCTCTAATATATCAAGAAGGCAAACGTGCTGGCCATTTTAATAGGTCAAATATCAAAGCAAGGAAAACCATCCTCATTCATTTAGTGCAGCTGAGCTTACATGTAATACCAACCCTGATATTCATAGGTTTGGGAAAGATGTGCGGAGTGTTTTTCTTTACGTTAAATCTGGTGCTTTTTGGAGTCTTTGCGTTTGCCCAGTGTGTTAACCCTCTAATCTACGGGCTCTGGAATAGAGAGCTGCAGAGCAGGCTGTGTTATTGGATGTTCTGTCGGCCGTGGCGCCGTCGCAGGATGAGCAGCGGAGGGCCGGTTTGAACGAAGCTCAGCCACTTCGAGTCACATACTCTAGTCCCAGTGGACCATCGGCCAGGGTTAAGGACTTGGCTTTTACTCGGCCTCAAATTGGCGCATTGATCTGATGTTGAAGATAATATTCGTAGGGCAAAGTTTCATCTGACTTACAAGCTTCGCTGCTACATATACTGATTTGTCCTCGGTGAAATCATTTATGTCTTTAATTCCAAACCCAGATCAACATTTTGGCAGCATGCCTGACTGTGTTGCAGTCGTTGGGCAGTTTTTGAGAATGCTCCTGTTTTTAGAAACAGAGAAGTCGTCCATGGCTGATATGAAAGGGAGAGGTTTGGCTGTTCGCCTTATGTTAATCAGGGGTAGGTTTGGGTACTTATAATAACAAAGCAACAACAAAAGAACAGTAGCTTTAAAAAGTTAGAGATTGATTTTTTCTTCTGTGAAAGAAGTCTGGACAATCCAGACCAATGTGGCAGCTCTGCAGGCAAGAGGCTCATTCTCTTTTCCTTTGACAGAATTTGCATGCTGCCTCATGACCCAAGACGGCTGTTAGTGCTCCTACCATCACATTCTCACTCCAGCCAACAGGAAAAAGCAAGAGGCAAAGAAGGGTCTGTACTCCCCTTCTGAAGACATTTTCTAGAAGTCACACAAAACAGTTTATTTTACATATAGCTGGCCAGAATTTAGTGATGTGGCTTTATGCCTGGCTTTAAGGGAGAGTGGGAATAAATTTTATTTAGCTCAGGTGTAGTGTCCCCAGCTGCCCAGTTCAAAATTAGCATTCTTAATGCTAAGAAAGGAATGACGAATGAATATCAGGAGGCAAAACTATCTCAGGGATCATTTTCTCAATAAAATAAAGTATAAAAAAATAGAATGGATGCATTATGATTGCCACAAAAATACATTCTGCCTTTTAGTATGATATCAAATACAGCATTAACTGTCCAGGATCCCAGAAAACTTTAATTGTGTCATGTCAGCAGTGCTCGAAGAGAATGGCGTCAATAAGGAGAACACTGGACTGGTTTAAACATGAGAATTAACTCGTTTAAATCTAAGGAAGTTTGAGGCAGCAGGATGAGATAAATTCTTTCAGAGAAGTTTACATATTAAATTTCTTTATATGAAACACCCGTTTGTGAATCAGTCAGGATTCATTTCTAAGAACAGGAATTACCACTCTAGGTATTTTAAACAGAAACAAGTTAATACAGGAATTAGATGCTTACAAAGTCACTGGAAAAGCTGGAGGAGTGGAAGTCAGAGCCACCCGACTTTCTGATTGATGTTAGCCAATCACTGCAGCTGTGACCTGGAGGCCAAGCAGCTGTGACCTGGAGGCCAAGCAGCTGTGACCTGGAGGCCAAGCAGCTGCTTCCACCATGGCCCCTGCTGCCTCATGCCACCCATAGCTCTGTGATTTTATTTGTCAAAAGAAACAGCAAGAGGAAGACATTCCATCTTCCAGTTCTTACATGATTGCCTCTAATTGGTGGAACATACCTGACATCCAGACCCTAAGAGCAAAGTAGTCTGAGAAATGTAGTTACCCCAAAAGGCTTATGACATGAGCATTGAACGAGCCAGTCCATGAGATCCACCATCACAATACTTAGCCTTACTCACAGGTAACAACAACGACGACTGACTATGATGATAACAAAGAAAACAGATGCCATGTATCGGGCACCTATCACGCTCCTGACACAATGCAAGCCATTTTATATACACTATGCTAAATCCTCACAATAATTTTATAATGCAGGTATTACTATTCCTGATTTACAGATGAGAAAAGCTGAGCCTTAGAAAGGCCCTGCAGGAGCTTAGGAGGCCAGGATCTTCCCTTTAAGAGTTGCCATGTACACGACTTGGCCCAGGGTGATCATTTCATCATTACCGAGAGCTGGACAAATTGCTTGGGATGTTTGGGCCTTGTTTCTTCCCTCTGCTCCAGGTGCAGACACCTGGCTTGTGGCAAAGTGCCTTTTCTCACCCTTCGCTTTGCATACACTCTCCCGTCCTTGGCCTCTCTCCTCGTTGTTTTTATTTATTTTATTTTTCTGGTAAAAAGGTTATTTTATTTTTAAAATTTTTAAATTCTTATTAAATTTATTGGGGTGACATTGGTTAATAAAATTATACAGGTGTCAGGTGGACACTTCTATAACACATTACCTGTATTTTGTACGGTGTGTTCACCACCCCAAGTCAAGTCTCCTTCCATCACCATATATCCCCCCTTCACCCTCTCCTGCCTCTTCCACCCTCCTTCCTTATGGTAATCACCATGCTGTTGTCTGTCTGTCACTTTTATTTTTGCTAAATTCCTTCATCTTTTTTTACCAAGCTCCCAACCCCCTCCACTCTAACAGCTGCCAATGTGTTTTCTGTATCTATGAATCTATTTCTATTTTGTTCATTGAATTCCACACATAGGTGAAATCATATGGTACATGTCTTTCTCTGACTGGCTTATTTCACTTAGCATAACACTCTCCAGATCCATCCATGCTGTCCCAAAAGGTAAGGTTTCCTTCTTTTTTATGGCCGAGTAGTATTCCATGGTGTAAGCGCCCCACAGCTTTTCTATCCACTCGTCTGCTGACGGGCACGTGGGCTGCTTCCAGATCTTGGCTGTTGTAAATAACACTGCAATGAACATAGGGGTACAAGGCCCCCAATGTTTTTAGATTCTAGTGACTTCCACATCATGTCTATTTATGGATAGCAAATCACCCCAAAAACTTAGAGGCTTAAAAAAATAATCATTTATTATCTCAGTTTCTGTGAGTCAGTAATTCAAATGAGACTCGGGGGGTGAGTGGGGCGGGGAGGCTCAGACAGGGTATAGCCATAGATGGCTAGGACCTCGGCTGGAAGGCTCAGGAGCTAGAATCACCTAAAAGCTTGATTAGGGCTGGAGGATCCACTGACCTGGCTGGAAAGTTGTTGCTGGTGAATTAGCTCCTTTCCACGTGGACGTTGGCACACATGGACATTGGCACACATGGACTTCTCAAGGGGGTGCTGAATGTCCTCATGACAGGGTGGCTAACCTTCGCTAGAGTGAGCTGAGAGAGAGAGAAAAAGAGAGAGAAGAACCAGGTGAAGGTATCCTTTATATGATGGTCTGAATATGTTTCCCCCCCTTCATATATTAAAATTCTAATGTCCGATGTGATGATATTAGTAGGTAGGGCTCTTGAGAGGTGCTTAAGCTATGAGGATGGAGCCCTCATGAATGGAATTAGTGCCCTTATAAAAGAGACCCCAGAGAGATCTCTAACCCTTTCCAACCTGTGAGGATACAACAGAAAATCTGTGACCCAGAAGAGGCCCCCTCTGTTCACAATGTTGGCATCCTGATCTTGGACTTCCAGCCTCCAGAAGTGTGAGCAATAAATTTCTGTTGTTTATAAGCCATCGAGTCTGTGGTATTTTGTTATAGCTGCAGAACAGACTAGACACCTGGCCTCACAAGTCACAAAGCACCCCTCTGCCACAGCCCACCTGTTAGCAGCAAGGGGCTAAGTCTCGATCACTTGCAAGGGAAGGGGGACTATCAAGGAATTTTTAGATGTATTCTAAAGCCACCATGCCATATAAATTGGTTTTGCCAATGAAAAGCCACAGGTCACTTCTGGAGGAAATCCTTTAAGAGCTGGTGGGTGATTTTCCACATTGTTGACCTTCGCCAGTATTGAGGGGGCACATGTCCACGTGGAGGAGTAAGGGTGAGTCACTGCAGGGGGCAGCTGCCCTGGAAAGTAGCCCTGACCTTCAGGGCACCTTGCATGAGTGAGAAATAGACCTTTGTTATTTTAAGCCACTGAGATACTGGGTTCTTTGTTATTGTGGCATAACCCAGTCTCTCCTGATGAATATTTCCCAATATCTAAACCTGTGGAATGGATTGTTCAAAGACAATGGCATGGACCAGGGTTTGGCAAACTGTGGCTCACAGATCAAATCGGGCCCACCGCCTGTTTTTGTATAGCCTGTGAATAAATAAGGTTTCTTAAATTTTTAAATAGTAAAAACAGAAACAAAAAGGAAAAAGACTATTTCCTAGCACATGAAAGTGATATGAAATCCAAATTCCTGGGCCACTGAGATTGCTTTGAACGCACCCATGCCCGCTCATTTCAGCACTGCCTGTGGCTGCTTCAGCATCACAGCAGCAAGGTTGAGTGGGGCACGTGGCCTGCGAAGCCTAAATTATTTGCTGTCTGGCCCTTTGCAGAAAAAATTTGCCTTAATGCAATATACAGGGGATGTATCATAGAATTGTACACTGAAAATCGATATCTTATTAACCCATGTCACCTCAATAAATTTAATAAAAAAGATTCCAATGCATTTATAAAGTTTGACTTTGATATAAAATATATTCAGAAAAATAATACTCCGAATCAATGTAAGGAACACCCTAAGCAATGGATTTTCCTTACATTTATATTTTTATGGGCCCATAGGTGATAGAGGATTAAAGAAGTCTGTGTAAATAAGTTTAAAAGCTCTTTAAGGCCGCAGTGCAACCCCTAAGAAATAAGAAAGCGCTGCGGCGCACTTACATCTGCAGTCTTCTTTCCCTTCCTCACCACCTCCGGTCTCAGAGTCCCGCAAACAGTGGCCGCGGGAAAGACACAGCGGAGGAACCCGCTGGAAGGGCCCTGGAAGGCCCGGTTATGACGGGCAGGTTTCTGAGCCGGTCGCGCTCTCTGGCATGTGCCCCCCGTGGCCCTTGGCAGAATAAGCGACCCCGTGGGCTGCGGCGCCTTGCGGTGGCTGAGCTAGCTGGCCCGAGCATCGGGACGAAGGAGGCTTCCGTTCACTGTCCCCTGGATGTCACCCCGCCACCCGGGACCTGGCCTGCAGACGGCAGGGATGCCCCGGGCAGGCGCTGCCCTGATCTTGCTGGGAAGTGACCGTCTCCGTACCAGGTAGGGTAGCTGGTGCCAAGGAAGCCTGGGGTGAGGGTTTGTTTTCTGTGGTGCCCACTGTCAGCACAGCTGAGGATGGCAGCCAGCGTGTCCCCACTGCTGAGAATCCAGCCATCGCTTTCCGTAAAAGGAAGGGGAACAAATGCTCTGAGATGAGATAAGCAGAGCTCTTTCTTCAGACGCTTACGGACTCTGACGATGAAACATTAGTCTGGATGGGGGGCAGGAAAGTAGGCAGTTTATTCTAAATCATTATCCGGGGTTAGAGGGGGAAGGGCTTGTAGCACACAGGGCCTTCCCCTGGGAACTGTGCCTTTAAATGGGCCCCCACTGCAGAGGTACTTGCAGAAAACGTCTAGAAGACACACTGGAAAGTGCAAATCACAATGATCAATTTGGGGGTCATGTGGGCCGGGTGGGACCCAAATGTGGGGTCTCGCTTTTGGTGGGATGGGGGTCAGACTGCTTGATCACGTAGTCTTTTTTTTTTTTCTTCAATTATAATTTTCAATTTTTAATTACAGTTTACTTTCAATAGATCATGAAGTCAGGTTTATTGAGGCATAATTTATATGCAATAAAATTTACCCCTTTTAAATGTATGTTCAGGAGTTTTGACAAATGTATAGAGCCATGTGACACCAACAATCAAGACAGAACAGTCCCATGACCCCAGAATGTTCCTTCAGGAACATTGGCAGGCAGTTCACTTCCCCCATCCAGTCACTGCCAACCACCAACCTGTGCTTTGTCTCTATGGTTTTTCCTTTTCTAGAATGTCACATAATTGGCACCATATAAATGAAATTATACCACTGCCAGCTGTTATGGACTGAATGGTGTTCCCCCAAATTCACATATTGAAATCCTAACCCGGTACCTTAGAACATGACTATGTTTGGAGATAGGACCTTAACAAAATAATTAAGGTTAAATAAGGTCCTATGGGTGGGGCCCTAATGCAGTGTGACAGGTGTCCTATTGGACAGAAGAGGAAGAGACATCAGGGGTGGACATGCACAGAGGAAAGACCATGCGAGGACACAGCCAGAAGGCAGAGTCAGCAAGCCAGGAAGAGACAGCTCTTACCAGAGACCAACTCTGCCAACACTTGATCTTGGACTTCCAGCCTCCAGAACTGTGAGAAATAAATTTCTGTTATTAAAGCCACCCAGTCTGTGGTATTTTGTTAAGACAACCCTGGCAGACTAATACAACAGTTTTCTGAGTCTCACGTTTTTCAGTTAGTACAATGCTCTTGGGACTCATCCATGTTGCATTTACCAGCTTGTTATTCTTCATCGCTGAGTAGTATTCCACTGCATGACTGTACTACAGTTTGTTTAATGATTCACTTGTCAGTGGACATTTGAATCATTTCCAGTTTGGGGCCATTACAAATAAAGCTACTATGAACATTCCATGAAGGTCTTTGTGTGGATCTATGTTTTTCATTTTAACACCTAGGAGGATGTTGCTGGATCAAATGATAAGCATGTGTTTAATTTTATAAAAACTACCAAACTATTTTTTAAAATTTATCTTTATTGTTGAAGGTATTACAGATGTCCCCTCCAAACTATTTTTTGGCTGTACCATTTTGCATTTCCATTAGCCATGTATGAGTTTTTTAGTTGCTTAGCATCCTTGCCTACTCTTGGTATTGTCAGTTTTTCAAATTTTAGCTGTGGCAATAGGTATGTAATGCTATTTCACTGGGGCTTTACTTTCTATTTCCCTGATGACTGGGGATGTTGAGCATCTTTTTATGTGCTTTAATTTGCCATTTGTATATCCTCTTTGAAGTGTCTGTTTAAATCTTCTGTCCCCATTTTAAAAAAATTGGGTGTTCTATCTTCTTAATTATTGAGTTGTAAGATATTTATATACATAAACACACACACACACACACACACACACACACACACACTGAATTCAAGTCCTTCATCAGATATATGTTTTGTAGATATTTTCTCCTGGTCTCGGCTTGGTTTTGTAAATTTTTATTTTCTTAAAAGTATCTTCAAAGAACAGATGGTTTTAATTTTAATGAAGTTCAATTTATCAAATTTTTCCCCTTGTAGTTTATGTTTTATTTATTTATTTATTTTTAAATATATCTTTATTGATTTCAGAGAGAGGAAAGGAGAGGGAGAGAGGGAGATAGAAACATCAATGATGGGAGAGTCATTGATCAAGCCTGCAACACTGGGCATATGCCCTGACTGGGAATCGAACCCTGATCGCCTGGATCCTAGGTCGATGCTCAACCGCTGAGCCATGCCCAGCCGGGCTAGTTTATGTTTTTTATGTCTTATCTTAGAAATCTTTGTCTAACCCAAGGTCTCTTTATTAGTTTTCTGTTACTCCCATAACAAATTACCACCAATTTTTTGGCATAAGACAATGCAAATTTATTATCTAACAGTTCTATAGGTAAGAAGTATGGGTTCCTTGGCTGGTTTTTCTGCTCTGGTTTCTCACAAGGCCCAAACCAAGGTCTTGGTTGGCTGGGTTCTTATTGAGAATCTCAAGAAGAATCTACTTCCAAGTTTATTCAAGTTGTTAGAATCCTGTTCCTTGAGGTTGTAGGACTGAGATCTCCATTTCCTTGCAGGGGCTCCTGTGGCTCCTGGAGGCCTCTCACTAATCCTTGAACATGGGTCCCTAACTCTCAGAACTAGTAAAAGCACATGGAGTCCTTCTCATGATTGGAAACTAATTTTCCCTCTACCACAGATGGAGAAAGTTCTCTGTTTTTAAAGGGTCACAGGATTACATTAGGCCCACTTGGATATTCTAAGATACTTGCCATATTTTGAAGTCTGTAACATTAATTATATCTGCAAAGTCCCTTTTGCCAAATTTCATAACATATTCACAGGTTCTGGGGGTTAGAGAGTAGACATCTTTGGGAATTTTTTGCATACAGATATCCACTTGTTCTAGGATTGGATATCTAGAATAAGTTAGGTGTTTGATTTCTATCATGATGAGAAATTGTGATTTTTATAGTTTCAGAACAAACAGAACCATGACTCATGTTTCATAACTGTTATTGCTGATTTCATGGAAAGTCCTATCATATTTTTGGCAGTTACAAAAGATATTTTTCTCTGGGAATTTTTAGCAGTGGGGCATATGAAACTCCGTTTCAGTCCTTACCTTCCACACGCACCCAGCATTCCAGATGGCCAAGGAATCCACAGCTTAGTGGCCAATTCTACACTTATGCTACTTAAAGGCAGAGCCAACAGATCATGGGCCAGCTCTTTGGCTGTTTACAATTTCCCACGTCTTGTCTGGATTGTCACTGAGGCTAGACCTTGGGCTAGACCGGGAATTTCCACCCTGGGAGCTGGAGGAGGGATGGGGCAAAGAGTAAGGCAGGATGACGCCTTGCTGTGAATGTTTCTGAGAAAAACATCCCCCCTCTTTTTAAAAAAGGTTTCCCACAGTAAAAACTGTATCTAGGAAAATAAAGAACAGAAGGTAGACAGTTTCAGAAATTCCACCCTCACAGCTTCCCTTAGTCTCCAGTCATCTCACTCCCTGGGAGACAATCTCCTCTGGGCTGGGGCTGGGACACTTCTCTTTGGGGATCCCCCTGCCTGACCTTAGCCAGGGTCATTGATTCTGGTCAGCGTGTCAGAAGCTGGTCACCTGTTCTTTATCCCGGCCAAAGCATGAAGCATGCTGGGACCTCAGCTCCACGGACACAGATGGGCAGGGTGGCAAGGGAGGACCTGGGACCACTCAGGTCAAGGGCAAGGAACTCACTTATCTCAGGGAACCGTGATGACTTAGCTTTATGGAGCCGCCACTGTGTGCCAGGCACTTTGCATATGTACTTTATCCCCTGAAAAGCTGAACAGTACTCAAAGGGAGGGGCGTTGTTATACTAGGGGCGCCCCTTTCCCCCACCTCCAGTCTCCCCTCCTTACCGGGTCCCTAGAAGTTGGGTGTCCCCAATGCTTGTCTCAAAGTTTGACTATGGCTGCTTCACTGCCACCTTGGGGCCCCCGGTGCTCAGCTCCAGGCCCCTCCTGTCTTCACTTTTTGTTTCTCTATTTGGCAGGAAAGCGTTTCCATCTGGCCCGCCAGTGGTCTGGCTTCGGTGCTGTTTACAACTGCTCGTAGCCCCCGTATAACAGGAGCGCCTGCAGCCAGCCCAGGGTGATTTCACATTTAAATAGAAAACCAGCCCACCATCCAAAAAAAAGCTGCCGCACGGATCTCAGGGAAACATCTCAAGTCCCTCAGGACTGACCCCGATCAAGGTATCTCGAAGATGCCCTCCACTGGCTCACCTGGGAAGCCCTGTGGCAGCTGCTCAGTCACCGACACCGGGCGCACGGGGCGGTGTGAGCTGGACCCGGGTCATCACACAGCTCTGGCTGCCCTCGGCCGGCCCCGCCGGGAAGGCCTGGCGCGAGCTCCTGGTGGACGCTCAGCCGGGCCGCGGGGAGCGCGGCTGCGCCTTCAGAAGCCCTCACCACTCTGCCCCTCCAGCGCCCGCGGTTTTACTCCCGCTGCCCGTGGGTCTCTGGAGGGGGCCCAGTGCCCTCTGGCGGTGCGACGGCGCTGCGGTCGCCTGCACTGGTGCCGCGTGCAGCTGCTGAGCCCGGCCTGGCGGCTGGGAAAGCACCTGAGCCCGGCGGGCCTGAGCCCAGGCGCCGGCCGCCAAGGAAGCCCACCCCGCGCGAGGGCGGGTGCACTGGCCAGGAGACCGTGCCTTCCCGGCCCCTAAAAATGAGTTTTCCGAGGCTGAATTCTGGTGGCAGCCGGAGGGGAGAGTATGTTTTTACATAGCATTCCTCCAGCCGCTTTTCCGCAAAGCTTTTCTTTGTTCCGTTTTTGAGGCTTTCGTGTTGCTGAGCTCCGGGGGGCCAGCCTGGAGTAGTTTCTAATGTCCCGCGTCACAGCCTGGCCGGAGGCAGGCCCGGCAGCAGCCCGCCGGCGGCGGAGGGAGGGCATGGAACCCAGCTGGACCAGCAGAGAGGGAGCTGGGTGCAGGACTGCAAGGGGTCTCGCGGGGAGGCAATGGCACCGTGTGCAGGGCTGTCCCTGCCACTGCGTGGAGGGTCTTTAATGTCCAAGGAGGTGTGTGCCGACGCTGCGCGGGCCTGGGCAGCGGGGTCAGAAAGGTCCGGAGCCTACAGCTCATAGGGGTTGGGGGAAGGCCGCTGAGCTAAGCAGGATGCACCGAACCCTGCTCTTGGGGTGGAAATAGTTTGAAAACCAGGAGAGCGGTGCAGCAACCAAAGGGAGCCAAAGGGAGAGCTGGGCCCAGAGAGAGGGGTCTTGGTTGCCGTGGCAACCAGACTGCTGGCGGCTGAAACCTCACACTTGAAAGAAATAAATGATTCTTTGGTGGGGTTGTGTGTGTGTGTGTGTGTGTGTGTGTGTAACAGAGCAACCCAGACCCATGACAGGGATGGGGGAGAGGGGGAGAGAGTTAATTCAGCCTATCAGTGCCAGAGTGAAAGAAAGGGTCACAATGGAGGCAAGATTATGTAAAAGACAGCAATTCTGCCCACTGGGAACCAGTAAGGAAGGGGACCTTTTATCATAATATGCTAGGAACAGAAACCTTCAGTTCACCCCTTAGAAGGATTTAGAAATCCGAAGTCTATCCCGATTGAATGACCGTTTCTAGGAGCCACCATTCCCGCCCGAAATGACACCAGAAGTGGCCGTCTTTATGGCCATATTTGCCGTCTTCCCACACAATATTTCCTTACATGCTTTTCTTACGTGCTCAAACTGCCTCCGCCCTTTTCCCGATGGCAGGCGAAGTCAGTCCATTCTGCAGTTCACATTTCTGTGGAAACACTTGGAAGGAGGAGCTAAGGCGATGTCTACACATTTTCTGTTTATCCGTCGGTGGCACTAGTACCTACTTGGAAACTCCGCCACACTCTCCTCGCAGTTCCTCACCGGGAACCTGGGAGACCCTGTTGGACAGTTTCTGCCTTGCTCTGGGGGGAGGACTCTGAGGGTGTCACTCATGCTTCGTGTTCGTCAGTGTGGGCTGCATAACAAACCCCACAGACGGGGGGCTTCAGCAGCAGACCAGGGGGTCAGCCGGCTGTTCCTGGTGGGAGCGCTCTGCAGGCTTGCAGATGGCCACCTGCTTGCTGCATCCTTCCATGGCCTTCCCTCGGTGCCTGTGTGGAAAGACATCTCTGCTGTCTCTTTCCTCTTTTATAAGGGCACGAATTTCATCTGCTTAAGGCCTTACCTTTTTGACCTCATTGACCTCTAAATGTCTTCTTATAGGCCCTCTCGCCAAATACAGTCACGCTGGGGATTAGGGCTTCAACATATAAATTTTGGGGGAACACAATTCAGTCCATAACAATCCTCCTTGATACTAAGTAAGAATGAGACATCAGAAATACAGATCAGGACAACTTTGTAAGTTGCAATGACTTTTTCTATTTTTGTGTTGAGGAAAGAAAAGTATTGTGATAAAAAGTTTATATCCTTTGAGGCTTGGTTAATAGATAGCAATTCACATTATTAAAATGCTGAAAAATCATTCAGTTTACAATATCGACCATAGAATTACAGTTGTTTTAAGTTAATATGTTTAAGTTTCATACAATGATCTAGGAGAGAAGTACTTTCTGAAACTTTTTTCTTCTGTTTTAATGATGCATAGGGAGAACACAGAACAGATAGTCAGCATATGGATAATAGATGTTCTTGGAAGTGAGCCCAGGATAAATGGACCAGGAAGATTCAATGGAGCTGAAGAAAGGACTAGGTATGTATATTGAGAGGGTTCAGTGTGCCAGGCAAGGTCAATGATAAGAATATTACATTGAATCCTATTTTAGTCAAAAATAACTAAGTACCTCTGGCCAATGTGGTCGCTGGTCAGGGCATGTGCCCAGGTTGTTGGTTCAATCTCAAGTCTATTGCGTGCAGGAGGCAACCGATCAATGTTTCTCTCTCTCTCCTGCCCTCTTCCTTCCTCTCTCTTTCTAAAATCAATAATTAAACATATTTAAATTTTTTATTAAATACATTGCCACAGAGATAAGTCTCATATGTGTCCACACACTAACAGAGACAGAATTTTGGCTGAACTCAGACTTCAGGGCTATAGAACAAAATGCCCCAAGGCAGTAAAACAAAGTCTAAGCCAATTTTGAAGATCAGAAGTTGTGATAAGATATATATATTGTAGCACTATAAGTGGTTAATTTATGAAAACAATAAATGGCATTCTGAGATATGAAGAGACTCAGAAAGCATACCACCCATGTGCTCTTCTTTTAAAATGACTTAAAGGTATAGTCAGTTGACTGAGAGATGGAGCAAAGAAGACATATGGAGATGTCATGCAAGAAAAAAACAGTGGGGAAACCTGAACAGTAAAACCAGAAATACATCAATATTGTTTCCATGACTATGGATTATCATATAACACAAAATTTTAATTTTTGTTTTTTAGTTATTTTATATGATATATTACCAAACAAATAATTGATGTAATGTAAAAATAACAAAATAATGATATATTTTTTTTATTCTTACAGATTTATTTTTGTGTATACATTTGCTTAACAATCACTGAATTTCTAGGCCAGGTTCAGGTAATTGAAGAGCCTTTATAAGTAGTTCATATTGGCTAGAAGTAAGGCATGCTGAAAACCCAGTCTGGAGCAAAATGGGAATAATGGTTTATGTAATATAATTAAATAAAATTAAAATAATTAATTAGAGTAAAATATAAACATTTTATTAATAATAATGCATGTCCATATTATAATACAGCAGATAGACAGGAATTAGGAAGCTGAAGGTATAAAAGTGACAGACACCTTGGTTTAAACATGTAGCACATTAATAATATTTTATTTTTGGCTCTGATATTTAGAACATAAGTTAAAATGCACTTGGGAAACTTTTGGGTAAGCATTAGAAGAATTAAAAACTGTTACAATGTCTCCAGAATAGGAGGTAAAAACAAAGAAATATAGGCAAAAATAATATGAAAGTGTTCAAAAGCGAAAGAATAAAATAATGCTAAAATAAGGTCAACTATAAAAAACGAATGCAATAGATTACTTCTTAGAAAAATATAAACGTGGAACTGATTCAAAAAGCAATAGAATATCTAAATAGTCTAATTGCCATGAAAAAGCAGAGAAAATAGTCACTACTGCCTCCCTAAAGAACTCTAGGCACTATAATTTTATGAATTTAAAACACTATAAACTATTCCAGAACATATAAAATGGTAGAAAGTTTTATGAGCTATCTTACCAAGCAAGGATAACCCTATGCCTGCCTATGGCAAAATTCAAAGACTTACAGACTAACCTCATTTACAAATACAAATCAAAATCCTAAAAATTTACTCTCGACGATGGTATATTAAACATGTAACAAAAACAAAAATAAATTCCACACAAATTTAGAATTCAACTTAATAAATTTTTCACAGTGGTATGAGAGTAGAAAAGCCCCAGAATATGAAAAAATGTTATAGGTCGAGGGCCCCAGGTTCTCCATGAGTAGACGGCAAAGGAAAACGTTGGCAAACGTACAGAATGAAAGGGCCTTAAGAGACAGAGGAACCAAATGCAGTGTGTGGAAGCCGGCTGAACCTTGATGCAAAGAAATCAATGTAAAGGGTTTATAAGAAGCAGGGAGAATGTAAGCTATGATGGGCATTTAATGGTATTAAGGATGTAGTCAACTTTTCAGGTGCAAGGTATAATTTTTTCACTTCAAAAAGAACCACTAAAAGGAGGTGGGGGGGTGATGATGCCACGAGGGGCTTGCGTTTGCATCAAGCTGGTCACACCCCAGGCCCACTGGCCAGCTAAGCATGATCAGGGTCGCGTCCTCTGGATCCCGACGTAGAGGCGCCTCGGTCCTTCCAGGACGGATCAAGGGGGAGCCTGGAAACTGTCCCCAGTGGCTTCATGGAAAATAAGCACCTCTTTGACACCCTTTTCAAATTTGGCCTCTAAATCTAGTCCTGCCTGACCGAAGTCAGAAGCCTGAAAGAGAAAAAAAGCAAAGGCGCAGGTGTCTAAAGACGGAGGACAGGACCATTAAATCAGTCCTGCGTCTTAGGGACCCCTCCCTCCCTCCCTCCCCCAGCTCTCAGGCAGGGTGGGGGTCGGGGTGCTGCTGAAATGGATGAGACTCCGCCTGGCTGTTAACTCGGGCCTGCAGGCGGTCTGCACGGAAGAGCTGACTCTGGTCACTGCGAAGCCCGAGGTTGGTGTCACGTAGGTAAAGTAAAAGCATTTCTTGGCAGCCAGCTCTTTAAAGGAAGGATGACCCTCCTGTTCTCCAAAGCAGAGACTGCCAGGCGTGGGGTGGGGGCTCCCTGGGTCGACACTGCTACCTCCAGCTCCACTTGTGGACACAGTTTGTGGCTTGTGGACATGCCGGCTTGTGGCATGGAGGAGGGAGGGAGGCTGGGTGAAGATAGAATCTTCCTCAGCCAGCTCCCCAAAAATGTCCTTACAAGTGAGAGTAAAAACCAGGAGAAACTCAAGAAACCAAAGCTGAAAATGTCTTGGATTGCAAAAGAGCTCAACTAACTGTCTCTCCCTACAAAGGAAGGTGAAGACAAGAGCTGAGGACAATCTCGGATGATGTTTGAGTCCACTGGTAAATCAAGTGTCACAAGTCCAAGCTCGGGCACCCTGCAAGTTTCATTGGTTTCCTTTTGTTTAAGGAATTACTGTATTTCAGCATTCCTAGGGCATGAGGAACAGTGGAAGCGTGCATTGCCCTTCTCAGTCTGCACAAGGAGGCGGGATAAAGTTGACTGTCTCACTGGGAGCAGCCTGCCAACCAGGCAGTTCACAAGGATGCGTCCCTGGCCTGCGTGTGGCTCTTTTTGACACCCACCCCTGGAATCCTTGTCTTCTGAGCCCTCTTTAGGAAGAGACTGGGTATTGTTCTTGCAAAGTTCTGTCACCCCGGAAATTAGGGGAAAGTAGAAAGGGCGTGAGAAGGAAGCAGGACAGGCCCTTTACCTTGTAAAATGTTTTATGGTTGCGAAAGATCAGGCGCATGTCCCGAACGAACCATGCCACTGTATACACTTTCTCAGCCAGCCTTTCCTTCACCAGGTCCAGCCACATGGCTTCCCTAAAGGGCTCAGCATAATCCCGAATCTAGGGACAAAGCCACCAGAGGGGTGACGTTAGCACAGCCAGCATGACTGGCTGGGTCCAACTTAAACACGAGACCAGTCTTTATTCCCGGGGAAATAATGGTAAGACCACCTGGCATCTACATGCCAGGCTCTGTTCTGAGCCCTGCCACTATAATAACACGTGGTCACAACAACAACCCTATGAGATAGACACTATAATTACTCCCATTTTACAGATGAGGAAACCGAGGGAGGGAGAGAGGTTAAGTAACCTACCCCAGATGTCCCAGCAAAAAGTGGTAGAGCTGGGACTTGAACCCATGGTTGGGCTCCTGAGTTTGAGCCCTTAATTGGTAAGCTCTCCTTAAGAAAGACTCTGCCCCCTAAGGGAAGGTAAAACTAGGACCCAAGGGAGGTGAAGCTGGCACGGTAGGTGGACTTGGTCCCGCTCCAGCTACTGCAGCTAAATGTCCTGCTCCCCGCAGACTCATACTCCAAGTTCCTAGAATGAGTTTTAGGTCAGAGACGGCTGGAAGATGAGAATCATCGAATGTGACTTACGTTACGTGGGGTCTTCGCAAAGAAGGAGCTTTGTGGGTGACAGTAGGCCTTCAAGAGGAGGAACTCACATTTCTGTAAAATGTCAAGAGGGCTTTAAAGGGAAATGCAGCTGGGAGACGCACAGCGGGCCTGTGTCCAGACACGCACCAGGAGCATCCAGATAATTGGCCCTCCAACAGCATCTGGCAAAGGCCCTGAGATGGGCTGAATTCTGTTCCAACTGCATATTTGGGCACTGAATTGCCATTCTCTGAAATGAGACACCCTTAGGTGCCCCTCCTCTGAGCCTGCGACTGTTGACTTCTCGCATGTGAGCAGAAAAGAGAGACCTTGGGGTTTGAATTTGACTCACCAGCTGCTCCTCGGGCCCCATCTGCCTCGCCAGGACCTCAGATTCCCTGAGACACTGCTGACTTCTTGAGGACGCCTTCATCCTGCAGAAGGTGCAACTCCACGGGCTCCTGAGAGGTCGGGCACGAGTGAGCAAGGCAAAGCCCCAGAAACAGCCACTGTTCCTACGGTTGCCACTGTCCTGCTTTCAGGAACGGCCAGTGGGCACAGCCGGGGGATGAGGGGGACGCTCTCCAGTCTCCAAGCCCCCCAGGTGGTATCAGAATGAGTGGTGGGCTCTCCTTTTCCTGTCTCAGCTGCTGGGAGCATGAGGAGCCCTGCCCACCAGGGCTCTGAGTGCCAGAGACTGGGCCTTAACCCCTGGGGACCTGGGGCCCCCATCGGCCCATTGAGAATGTAGCAGAATGAGGGAACCAGGCCGTGTTTCCTGCCTTTTCTGAGTAAGCACCGAACTCAGACAACCGGCATTTCCGGTCCTCACCCCTTGGACAGGAGCCTGTGCAGCAAACCTAGGAGAGGCCATCTCCCTGGGGCAGTGACAGCCTAGGGCCAAGGTGGCCCAGCCGCAGACTCGCAGACACAGGCTGTCACTGACACCAGAGGGAGCATGGGCTGTGCCGGATCGGGCCCACCATGCCCACGGGGCCTGCTCTTCCACTGGGAGCTGGGCCAGAGGCCGAGCTGGGACCAGGGTGTGGTGAGGAGGCTTCGTCTCACTAACCTCTCAGCCTCCGTGAGTGGGATGTGACAGTCCTGGTGAAAGGCTCGCGGACAGGTGTCGCAGCAGAGCAGCTGGCCCCCTCTACAGCACACCTCGCACTTATCCGAGCTTTCCCGCTGGAAGAGGAGACAACGCGGGCACCGCTGGGTCAGCAGGACCCGCTGGGCACTGACACTGCGGGGCCTGGGACACCGCCCTCGCTGTCCCAGAAGGGACTGCAAGAGCATGGAAGTCCTTCCTACACAGCCTGGCCTGAGGACCGGGGCCTCAGCGCGGTCAGGGTGCTGGTTAGAAACACAGGCCTCCTGGGTCAGAGCCTGCATTCTGCCTGGATCCCAGGGGCCTTGTCTGCGAAACGTGAGAAAACACAGCTCTGGGCAACTCCCTCATTTCACAAGCCTGGGAAGATGAAATGCTTGAGTACCTGACTGGCACTCGGGCCATACCTGGGGTCCGAGCTGTTCCTGCCTGCTAGGTGCCATCCCAGGCAAGCATGGGGATGGCCCAGAAGGGTCCCTAATGTTCTGGCTGACAGACGGAAGGACACACACAAAGACAGAGCTGCTGCGAAATGGTCGTTTTGTGGGCTTGAGAACTCAAGGTCTTTCTCATGGCCTTGAAATAGGACCCAGTAAATTCTGCAAGTGATTTAGGTGAGGACTCATTTTCACTGCTGGGTAAAGCTCTGGTTCTGCTCCCGGCCCCCGGACAGACAGCAGGGACTCAACATGGATAAGAGAACACTTTTTCTGCGCTCAGAAGCCACAAAACACCTTTGCAGTATTGGCATCAGGAGTCTTGATGGTACACACGTACAGTTACACACCAGTGGGGCTGGGTCACTGTGGAGCAATAGTGATGTATGGGGTGACAAGTCTCAGGAAAGGCCTGCGTTAGCCCGTTTGAAGTCAGAACTAGACTTCGTTCTCATAACCCAGCGCGGCTCCTGCTAGGTGGGACTGGCAGGTCGGTTCAATGTGCCCCGGCTATCATGTACTGACAGGTGGCATTATGAGTAAGAAGAAGCTATAATGCTGGGGCCATGGATTAATGATCTGGCTTTTAAATATCTTTATTGTGTGTGTGTTTTCTGGTTACAAAAGTAATAAGTGGTCATTTAAAAAATTCCACATGTACATAAATGTATAATATGGAAGGCAAATTTGCCCTATAATCCTTTCCCCAAATAACTAGTTCTTTCAGATTTTTTAAAGTCATAGACCTACATATTCACATAAACAAAACTGGGCTCCTTCTACACATAGTATCTACCCGTATGAGCTTCCAAAAGCTTTCCTGACCTCAAAACCCTTGTGTGGTTTTCCATTGGCGGAAGGATAAATCTTTACTTATGAATCCATGCATTTAAAAAAAAAATTCTGTAGATGTCGTAGGTTATTTTATATACTGATGGACAATTTTAGTCTTCCCTGATATTTTGCTGTTACAAGGAGCATCCCTGTACGCATCAAGGTGTTTCAAATCAGAATGGAAAAGACAGTTTATACAAAAAATGGCACTGGGGGACCACTGTCATACAAACGTCTAAGGGAGCCAGCCAAGGGTCAAGCTGGCCTCCAGGGCAAGATGGGAGTGGCACCGTGGCCTCTCCTGGAGGCTCAGGTCTAATGGGAAGCCCAGGAATGGGACTTGTGTCTGGAGGACGCATCTAAGCAAGTAAAGAAGCTGAGGACAAGCAGCCGGCACAGCCAGTGGGCTGCCATTTCCACCCCGCGCAGGCTCTGCAGACACAAAGCTTAGTTCAAACGCATCCTTCCACGCTGGGGCTCTCGCTAAAGAGCTCGCTGAACTGGGGTGGCTCGGTGTTCAACCAAGGGCCCCAAGCTTGCCCTTTCTGTTCCTGTCTATTTCAACACCGCGTTTACTTTTCAAACCAGGGCACACGATTTCTGAGACCCTGGGTTTGCCACCATCCAAACAGCCAGCCCTTTGTTTACAACACACAGACATCACCAGCTTTTGACCTCATCTTTATTTTAAAGAGTTATTTGCTTCCCTATCTCAAGTCAGCTACGAAAATAACAGCAGCATGTACAGGCACCGAGCGCTAAAGCAGGCAGCGTGGAGAAGGCACAGAGTCTAAGTGTGGTGGTCACTCGGGACTCGGAAGCTCGAAGACTCGAGGGTGAGCCTTTGGGCATGAAAAGTCAGCAACATGGTGACTGAGAATGTGGCAGACATTCACTTGCTATTTACTCTCTCTTGAGACTTATTCTTGGAGGGCAAAACAAAAGTCCTTTCTGAAAGAGAGAAAAGGTCAATGAATTAGGTTATGCTGGGGGCCTTTCTTTGTAATTATCAAAGTTCCCGCTTCCTAGTGAATATTTGTACCTGGACATCCTACTGGGTCTCAAACCCAGGGTGTCTAAAAGAAAAGCGAGCTCCTTCCTCCAGTCAGTTCTTCTGGACTTGATAAAATCATTTTCACCCTGCTACTCAAGCCTAAGGCCTGTCGGTTCTTTTCTCTCAGCCCCTTCCCCACCCACTCCTTTTAGTTTGCACTCCTTCCTCTCTAAATAAAATCTATGGTTTCACCCCAGTGGTAATTTTTGAGCGTAACTTAGAGGCTCTGTGTTGGGATCGCCAGAACCCTAGCGTGTTGCTCACAGGACGGAACAGAGTGCTGGGAAGTGCAGAGGAGACTGACCATGGACAGGATGGCAGGGGTCCAGATGCAACGGGGGCTTGGGGAGGCGTTTGGCGGGTGGAGGACACCGGGAAGCTATGGCTGAGGTCTATGTTTTCATCCGGTTTCCTTCTAGCCCACCCTACCTAATACCACCTGGCGCAGCTTCCTATATCCCCCCTGACCTGAAAACCCTTTGCTTGTACTCCAAGGTCTCCACCGTGAGCACCAACCTGTGTTTGTAACTTTATCTCCCGCATCTTCTTTTCTGCGAAGGCTTACCTCTTTCTCAATCGTGCCGTGGAACCCTAATGGGAAGCTTTTCCCACTTTTGCTATTGACATTTCCCCCATCCTTCGAGGAATTAAACCCGCCACCTATCTGCCCCTGGTCCTTGCAGTACCTCCATCAGCTGTTTTAGGGAGTTTCCTCCGCAACGCACGTTCCGCTTCCAGTCCTTTGACCTTGACCCCTTTCCTTTAACTTCAAATTGTCTTGGCGTGAACCAAGCTCCCTTCTCGTTCTGAATGCACTTCTCCCAGGATCCTGTAGGAGAAAGCCCATTCCAGGATCCATTTCCACCCTCTGAACTCACCCTACACCTCCAACCACCACCACCACCCCACCCCGGATCGGGGTGTTCTACCTTCCTGGGCTCAGGGAGGCTCCCTGGGAGGCAGGACCCATAGCAGGGAGTCTGGGTCCCTCCTCTCTCAGATGGAAGGAAGCCCTAAAACCTGCCTGAGTGGTGAGGGGCTGGGGGAGAATTTGCATTTTATGTGACACCTACACCTTTGTGGCAAGGACATGGTGATCAGTGTCACAGGGTCCATGGTTGGATGACTCCTGTGGGGGAGTGCTATGGCCTGGACACCAGGTGTACCACGACATGGAAAACTTTGAAAATTCCTTCTTAGCAAATACTTTTTTTTCTTTCTTCTGCAGCCTCGCTCTCAGGGTCCATTTCCTGAACAATCACACACCTGGGTGCGTTCCTCCCTCCTAGTGACTCCTTCGTCCAGGGGTCCCAAAGAGCAGAAGATCAAGGAACTCACCTTTCTTCATTTTCTCCGTAAATAAAGTGCCCTTCTCACTACCACAGGTAACAGGGAGTTCAGGAGACTGGAAGTCCACAGTTTCGTCTTTAGGTTTTCCTGAAGGTGGAAGAGCACAGTGCACTACTCAGTCCTCATGCCACCTCCCTCATGAAGCCCCCTTCCCAAGGGCCTGAGCAGCACCCCTCCTTTACCTAGTGCAGGCAGCTCACTGCGCCATGGGGACCTTGTGTCCCCAGTATTTCCAAAACAACCACCCTGTCCCCAAGGGAGGGAGACAGCTTTCTGATGTGTTCCCCCAAATCTTGTGTTTGGCTCAGCCTTCCCCACTCATCTCAGCAAACAGGCCTTCAAGGGCAGAACCCTGAGGGGAGGCCGGCCCGGAGCTCTCCACCCCGGATTAGATCACCATGGGTAAGGGATGGCCAACAGGAGGAGCCTGCTACAAAAGCGAGCAATTGAAGAACAGAGAGAGTTCGTGGAAACGGAAAGCCCCGTGGAGGAAATGAAAAGAAAAGCCTAACAGACAAGGAAGAGCAGAGTGGGCAAAAACCCAGCTAGTGATGGCGAGGGCTAACTCCAGGAATTCTCGCAGAACATGGGAAAAGGGCACTAGGTGAAAATTATATGGAAAGACACAGCCTGGGGAAAGATCTGGGAGCTTTATGATCAGCACACACATTGTAGTGTTCATTTCCGCAGTAATCTGTGAAACAGGGAAGGCAGCCAAGGGTCCCCATTTTATAGATCTGGAGAGAATTCCTGGCGGTCGTCACAGTTCACGAGGGGCAGCCGGCACTGGGATCCGGACGTGCCGTCCCTAGTCTAGTGCTCTTCCCGTGCCATCAGAAGGGCTCCCTGTTATATAAGTGATGCCAGCACAGAGCCACTGCGTTAACTCAGATGGCAGAGCCAGCGGGAGATGACAAGGAGGCACGAGAAGCTGATGCTGGACAGCTGTCAGGTTTGCCTGGATTCTTGCCTACTCTTGTGTTTTCTAAAACGACAGGGGCATTTTTTTTTTTTTTAGTGTAAAAAACAAAGGACTTGACATTTGAACACCTAAGTTGATTTTAGCTCACACAAGTCTTTTCTGTTCTAATCGACTGTGTAAAATGAGCCGAATCGTACAAATAAGAGGGTTAAACGGCAAACTGCACCGCCAAGCGCTCTGACCATTGTAAAGTGATGCGCACACTCGTTGCTGCCAGGGCCTCTGCGTACAGCTGTGTGGCTTGCGCACTGAGCAGGGATTCCACCCCGAGGGGCCGTGATTTGCATCCGAGGCCGACTCCATCTGTACACTTCCTACCACAACCTTCCAGCAGGGGGCACAAAAGGCCACGGCTTGGGCATCAGCTCTGGCGGACGCAGGGGTGAGGAGGGAGCACGGTTTTCTAGTTCATACAGGTGCGGCATGCGGCTAAGTGGAGGCCCTGGTGCTGGCGCTCATTTGGGATGAGGGAGGACCAGCAAGGTTCTGATGACGTGACAGTTATTTAAGCATAAAATGTGCAAGGCAGAGAGGGAACAGAGCGAGACTGACCCATTTACTGACTTCATTTGACTTTCCCACAGTGAACAGGACGTACACAGACCCTTAATTACAGCTGTGATAAGTGCCACAGAGTAAAAATACAGGAAGCCCTACCCCTGCCTGCGGGGCAGGGAATGCTCTGTCCCAGGTGAGGCCTGAAAGTGTGTAGCAAAGAGAGGGATGAGGGAGCTTGTGTGTGTGTGTGTGTGTGTGTGTGTGCGTCTGTGTTGTGTGCGCGTGTGTGTTGGGGGGCACACCAAGCAGGCCCTGAGCGGGAAGGAGGGTGAAGCATTCAGTGTCAAAGGGACCTATGGGCTGAGAATTCAGGCTGGTGGTGACCACGGGGTGTGGATAGGAATTGGATTATGGGAGTGGATTATGTTCTGTGTCTTGGCCAGGTGCTGGGTACACGTGGGCTCTTGCCCTCTGTTAATTCCTCAGGCGGCACACTTACGGTGCCTGCATCTGTCCGTAAGCGCGTTGTACCGTGCCACCCAGCACGTGGCCTGGGACGCTGAGGAGGTCCGGCCACGGAAACTGTGTTGTGTCACAGCTGATTCACAGGCTCTGTACTTTTGCAGACCTGCAACGCACAGGCTCGTAGGCGGTACCAGCCTGAAGGCCCCACCTGCTCTACTTTAATTATAAGTTAATGGGGCAAAAAAGGCCACTGTGGCTCGTGCCAAAGAGGAAGGAGAGAGCGATAAGAGAGAACGCTGAGTAAGTTATAAAAGCAGAAGAAAAGTGAGCGCAGGGAGAGGAGGAGGGCCAGGGGGAGGAGAGGACAGTGACCCCCGGAGGCACAGGTCAGAGGGGCAGAAGTGAGCCCAGACCTGCGCCCTGACCAACTCAGGAAGAGAAAGCTTGTCCCACCCAAAATGGGGACCCTCTCGGGATTCGCTCGGGCGAGTGTTCTCACCAACTCCTAGAATGAAGGAGGCAGGCGTTTGTATTAGAACTCGACCCGTGGGCTTGGTCAGCATCCCTGGTCATCCCTGGGCCCTTAGGGCTCTGTGCAGAATGCCTGCTGGGCAGCCGCGGGCAGCCCGGTGGGAGGCACACCCCACACGCTGGCACTCCCCGGGGATCTCACGAGCAGTGCCAGGTCAGAGTGGGACGAGGGGGGGTGGGGGGTGGACAGTGAGGGAGGGCAAAGCCGAGGCGGGGAGGCGGCCGGAGCTTGGAGCTCGCAGCAGCAGTGGCCCCGGGCCTGAGGGCGGAGCTTCCCTGCCTCTCTCTTACTTACCTTTTGGGGGAACATTTTTCTGACAACTTCTTGTTGAATTTGAAGAGACTTTTTTTCCCCTTTTCTTTTCTAAAAAAATAAATAAACAGTCCATTATAATTGGAAACATACATTTAGATGTTTTGTCAACTACTACTTTGAAGTAATTTTTCCCGTCTTCCAGCTTGGAGAAAGACAGATATAAATTCTTATGAAAGGAAAAGCATAGCATTGACCAAGTAAACATAGCAAGCTCATGCTAAAAGATAGGAAGGGTGAAATATTACAGAAGCCCAAATTCCAAATTATTATATAGAATAATATGTATAATAATGTATATGTATATATTTAATACAAATGCTAGAAGTTCATAAAGGATTAGTCTTATACATATTATGTGGAAAGGGCTTTTTAAGACAGAAGTACAGGGCGTAAAGCAGTGATTCTCAATGCTGGGGGATTTTACAATCCAGGGGCTATTTGCAATGTTGGGGGTTTTTTTTCTTTTTTCTTTCTGTCATGAGTGGGAGGCAGGTGCTACTGGCCTCTGACCGGTGGAGGCCAAGGATGCTGCTAAGCCTCTGGTGACGCACCGCGCAGGCCCCACAACAAAGAATTATCTGGCCCGATATACCAGGAACGCCAACCTTGTAAAGTTCTGGCATAAACCATACTGGAAAAGGTAAACTGATCTGTCTAACTCAAATTTTAAAAAAAGTTTCCACAACCAAAATTTTCTTGAGTGAGAAGATAAAAACAAAACAAAATTACAATATGACAACAAAGGGTTGATTTTGATTAAACAAAGAATGCTATTCTGATACAAAAATGGACACATATAATTCTTAAAAGAAAAAAAGTTTTAATACAACACTTATTAAAAACCAGGTTCTGGTCATTTATGATCCTCCCAGACCTCAGCGGTTTACGTAAAGGTGCCTGCAAACTATAGCCCGAGGTCCAAATTGGCCCAATGCCTGTTTTTGTAAATAAAGTTTTATGGAAACACAACCAGGTCCACTTGTTTATATATTTGTTTCTGGTGGCTTTTGTGCTACAATGACAGTATTGAAGAGCTACAACAGAGACCGTAAGACCGGCAAAGCCTAAACCATCTATTATCTGTCCCTTATAAGAAGAGGTTTGCCAAACTCCAGTTTCGGAAAACACAAGGTAGGTGACGTCCCACAGCACTGACACTAACAGAGCCTGGGACAGAGACGCCTCTGTCTAGAACATCACAGGTCCCGAGGCAGAGAGAATGGCGCCGCGAGGGCTCTTAAAGCTTTGGTTTGGAAACGACCCTCTCACTTCTGCCTGCATTTCTTTGTCTACATCGAGTCACATGGCCGTCCCCCGGTCCACAGGGCCGGGGTATATACCCTTGAGATATTGGCGAGCACTGATGCAATGTCGCAGCGTGTTTAACCGCATGGGCAGTGCAAAGAAATTCAGAGGGAAACTGGTGGCATATCATTCCATGCTTTTAATTTGTCGCACACAGAAAGGTCTCATTATTTCTAGCGTTGATGACGGTACAGGGAAAAGGATACGTGATGTTAATGGGAGCCTAAAGTGGCAATAATGTGGTCATCGCTATGTGCTAATTTTAAATATACAGACTCATCAACCGGTTGACCTCACTTCTAAAAATTAGCCATTGGAAATACTACTGAGAATGTGTCTGCTTTGGGGATTGG
Source organism: Miniopterus natalensis (assembly GCF_054644295.1). Taxonomy (NCBI): domain Eukaryota; kingdom Metazoa; phylum Chordata; class Mammalia; order Chiroptera; family Miniopteridae; genus Miniopterus; species Miniopterus natalensis. The sequence goes on along the minus strand of NC_142088.1, from coordinate 5,221,142 downwards.
TGACACTCTCCTCACTGGGTCAGCTTGAACGGGAGAGGAGCCCCCAGACTTAGTGGAGCAGTGGTAACTCTACTACCAGAAATGTAAACAGCAGACACTGGGAAGTGGTCCTGTGAGTCCAAGGGCACAGCTGAGGTCAGCTGCCCCCCTGGGGACACATTTACTTCTTCCAGCAACCACTGTCAGACCAACAGACCCTTGTTCTGTCTTCATGTCCTTCTAATATTAACTTTTCATGTCCACCTAACCCTGCACCTGCTGCATGAGACACCCTCCCACCCTGAGGCTTCAAATGGCAAATTCTGTCACCAGCCTTACCTTCAGGTCCAGACGTTTGGGTACGTTCAGCCCTTGGCTTTTGAGCACATTCAGCCCTTGGCTTTTGAGCATATTCAGCCCTTGGCTTTTGAGCATATTCAGCCCTTGGCTTTTGAGCACATTCAGCCCTTGGCTTTTGAGCACATTCAGCCCTTGCCTTTCGAGTACATTCAGCCCTTGCCTTTTGGGCACATTTAGCCCTTGCCGCTTGGGCCCTTGTCATCACCCCTGAGTATGTTAAGTTGTCCTTCTTCTGAGCTGCTTGGAGCTTCGTTTGGCTTCTGTTCCCAGATGAGGTGGTTCCTGAGCAAAATAGTGATTTGTGAGTAGTTTTCACTGGGGTCCCCAGTGAAGCTCCTCCTTCCCCTGTTAGTGACCTTCCTTTTCATGCTCCCTGTCTCCACACTGTCAGGAAATTCTGTATCCCTGGACCCTGCTTTTATCTTACTGTTTCTCTATAAATGCTCCTCTCCTTCCTCATAATATACCCCCTGGTTCTCTGTTCCCCTTCGACCTCTCATTTTGTCTGTAATTACAAGTGTATCAGTGAGAATGTAACCTCCATGTCTGTTTTGGTCCCCGATGAGTTCCAAGAACCTAGGACACATGCCTAGCACCCACCCCAACTCAATTCATCTTTGTTGAATGAATATACAAGGGCAGCATATTTCTGCAAGTACTAGAACTATGTCTTTTTCATCCTTATATACCTCCATGTCCCTAATTATTAAGTCAACAAGTCTCAGGGGGGAGGGCAGATGCTGGCTAGCACCAAGAAGTCACGGCTCATTTGAGACCATTTTGGAGATATTGCTCATCCTGAAACACAGAATTTGTTGAAAACGAAGGGGATTTTTAAGTTCCAAAAATTGTCTTCAGGTACCAAGCAGAAAAGTTTGGAGGTCTGAATGTAAAGTTTTCATAGAAGTCACCGGTCACAGAAAACTCAGCGTTTGACAAAAAGTAAGTTTCCTCCAGCCTAGGGAGGCACCGAGGCTGGGAGCTGGGAGAAGAGACAAGGGTTGGAGGGGGGCAGGCAAGAAGGCCCGAGTCCCGTCAACCCCAAGACTCAGGGGTGTTGGAAGCAAGCAGAAGAATGGGGTGTGTCCAAAGCAGGGGAGCTCGTGTGATGTTGTGTGTTCGGGGGCTGAGATGAGGTCCCCTCAGAGGGCTCCCAGGCCCCCATAAGGTAGGGAATCCAAGAGACTCCTCGCGCACGAGCCACCTTGAGCTACAGAGAAAAGGGAAGGAGAAAGGAGGGGGGAGAGGGTGCGGGGGGGGTACAGGGTGATGAAGACAATAGAGCGACCCGAGGGGCCAGAAAACCTCCACGAATTCCTATTTCCTGTGTGGCAGCGCTGCCACTGTCCTGGTAGGTGCGGGATGAGTGGGCATGAGGCGCTGCAGGTGGCGAGCGATGCTCCGTGGCAGCAAGTGGGCCCCGGCCTGGCGTCGGGAGTCAGTCCCGCTGCGAACCCACATTTGCTCCGTCTGTTCTTCCCGGCTCCGAACGGGCGCCAGGCACAGTCCTAACCTCAGAGCTGCCTGGTGCCTCTGCCACCTCTGCCCCATTGCTCCCCAAGGGCAGGAGAAGCCTTTGGAATCAACAGGGCCTCTGGGTTCTCCTTGGACGGGGTGGCCTAGGGGACAGGGATGGGACTGGCCATGTCCCAGGGACACCGGGTGGCCATGCGGCTGGAAACGAGGCCAGGCTTGTCATCTAAGCGAGGATCCTCATGAAGAGCAAGGGAGTGATGATTTCACTCTTCCCGCTTACCTTTCTGGAGCCTTCCTTTCTGTCTTAAGTTTGAAGTTGGCCTGCTAGGTTTTTTTCTCCCTTTTCCTAAAACAGAACAAAAAAATCTCTTATGGATATAAATATTGATCTACAAACTCCAGATGTCAATACTTTATAAATCAACTTATTTCTGTCTTCCCATCACTTTGGGGAAGCAGAAAACCATGGGACCTGTGTGAAAAAAGTACTCCATTTTACCTGGAAATGAAAAAGGTTGAATAAAGAAGTAACAAAGATATAAATCACTAACATTTAAGTTAAGCCATGTCAACAACATCAGTTGCTCAAGCCCAGTTTTATTATTACGTTTGTGTTTATGATGAGACGTTCTCTTCATGGTTTTCCCAGAAAAGTCATGTGAGAAACATGGAGATTGGGACCCTAGGAAAAAACTTGACCCATGGCTTCGGCACTTCCAATAAAGTACCAAGAATATGCTTGGGGCATGAATTCTCAGCAGTGGGGATGTTGCCTAAAAATTGATTCGTGGGGGGAAAATCTTACTCTTTTTACTTATAAGGCACAAATAAACATACACAGTTCCTAAATCAATATATAATACCTTTGTGATATTAAAATATCATGAGGGGTATTCTTCATTAGAAAAAAACAAACATGTGTGGGCTCCTAGAGCAGTGATGGTGAAGAAGCGGCTGAGGAACTCTGGCTTAGAGTAAAACAGTTCTGAACCTGGGCTCCAGAGACCACACTCTGATTGCAATCCCTCATCTGTACCTTGTGTGATTCTTGGTGGTATGACAGGTGGGCCCTGGGGACTCTTTGCTTCATCCACTTCCGAAGTGTCATCACTGACCTCTGAAAAATAAAAAATAAAAAGATATCCCGTTCAGATCCCAGTAGCCGCACCCTAGGAAGTTTCATGGGGACTCTCCCAGAGATCCAGGAAGGACCTTGCACCTTCTGGAGCTGAAGGCTGGAGGTGAGGTCTTGCTAGAGCCTCCATGGGGCCTTCCTGTGCATACACCACAGGGTCTCTCCCACTCGGGCGGCAGAGCAGGGCCAGGCTCCTCTACTAACGGGGACGTCCAGCGGGAGAGCAGTTGTCTGAACCCCTCAACCAGAGGCTCGAAGTGAGGTCCTGAACCTCTGGGGGGTCTTGGAAACCCTTTCAGGAGATTTTTGAAGTCAAAACTGTTTTCATAATGAGGTGTACTTTGCCTTTATCACTATGTAAATCTTTGTACACAGGGAGCAAGAGCCCTGGCTGGGAGAGCTGCTGGTGCCTTAGTACAAATCAAAGCACTGTATCAGTGGGTGGGAAAGGGGGACATCTGTAATACTTTCAACAATAAAGATAAATTTTAAAAAAAAGCACTGTCCCCAAAGCCTAGGAGCAGTTATTGTTATCCTCACTGCCACATGCTGTAAAACAAGAAGCCAGATTTATTTAAGAATGTTCTTGATAAGCCAGTAAAAACTATTAATTTTATTAAATGTCTACCCTTGAGTACACATCCTTTTTAATAGTCTTTGTGAAAAATTGGAGAGTATACATAAAGCCATTCACTGCACCTCGAATTTCCATGAGTCTCAAGAAAAATACTTGTGTGACTGTTTGAGATGCGACTCACTGTAAAATTCAGTGACTAATGTTTTTCAAATGTTCATGATATTAATAAACCTTGCATAAAAAGATTCATTCAACATGCAAGATAGCATTATGCAGTTTATTGCAACAGAGAATGAAAAATTCATGGATATGGCCCGGCTGGGCGTAGCTTAGCGGTTGGGCATAGACCTAGGATCCAGGAGATCACCAATCGATTCCATCAGGGCACATGCCCCGGCTGTGGGCTCGATCAATGACTCTCTCATCATTGATGTTTCTCTCCCTCTCCTTTCCTCTCTCTGAAATCAATAAAGATATATTTTTTTAAAAAGTTCATGGATGTGGTTTCAGATTCTACATTACAGCTAGCCTTTAAGAACCTCTCCCTTGCTGAGTTTTGGTGAGTTTGAGAGCTGCTGCCCTAGGTCCCAGCTGGGGTCCGCTGTACCCTGTGATCACAGCTGTTTAACAAAAACTCCTCAGATGTGACAGGTATTTGTGTCCTCTCTGTTTCTCTTGTCACACCTCATCAGCTTTCCCTGCACTGCTCTCTCCTCATATTAACTTCTCAGGTCCACCTAACCCTGTGCCCGCTGCACAAGAGCCCCTCCCATCCTGAGCCTTCAAATGGCAGATTCTGTCACCAGCCTTACCCTCATGTTTAGACATTTGGGCACATTTGGTTCTTGCCTTTTGGGTCCCTGTCACCAACACTAAGTTCCTGCTTGAGTTGTCCTGAGTCGCCTGATATGCCATTTGGCGCTTCTTTTGGACTATGTTTCCAAAGGAAGTGGTTCCTGAGCCAAATAGTGATTTGTGAGTAGTTTCCATTGGGGTCCCCAGTGGACCACCTCCTCGCCCTCTTAATGATCTTCCTTCTCATGCCTCCAGCCCCCAAACTTTGAGATCTCTGTACCCTTGTGCCTTACTTTTCTCCTGCTATTTCTCTGTAATTACACATTTTTTCTTGTGTGCACCTTACTCTCCCCGCGGCCCCCAATTCACCATCTGGTCTCATTCTTTGTTCAACCTATTGAAATCAACCAGAGAAATTTGGAGGCATCCCAGAGCCTTCTAAAGTTACCTCTCCGGGTTCCCCAGGACCCATGTGTGGAACGGGAGAGATGGGGGTGGGCGGAGGGGTGTCTGTGTGCAGGGAGAGTCTGCTTCATTGTTGAAAGAACAGATCACAATTTTCTCTGGCTGTCGACTTAGAAGCTGATCCCAGTAGGATGACCATGGCCCAGTGGAGAAAACATATCTCTATGATATCTCTATGGAAGCCAGGGGGAATGCACATGTGGCACAGCCAGGTCCCCTCCTGGCAGATGGACACATGAATATATATATATATATATATATATATATATATATATATATATAGACATCCAAGTGCCACTTATTTATATAGGAGGCAGGAGTGGCTAAAAGTTGGAGAGGAGGTACCCAGACCCGCAGGGAGTTGAGTCATGGCAGTTAATGAGTATTGATCCAAAAGACATTGGGGCCACCTAAAAGAGCCTAATAGTTGCCTTTAACTGGCAAGTTTCATGCTTTTCCCCTGTCTAAAAGGAGAGTGTGAGAAATGAGGACTGTTACAGAAAATAAAGAATACCACTTTTTTTGCATATAAGAGTGTGGTATGTATATTTTCAGCATGACTATCTGTGTTCCTTATTTCTCAAAAGTTTGTATCACTTTTCAGGTGTTTTCAATATTTTTAATGAGTGACTGATTGAACGTAGAATAATGTGTCTCTTAGGAACATCACTGTAAAATTTTTCATCTAAATACAAGAGGAAGAAAGACAAATTTGGAAGGGCCTGGCATTTCCTACTCCTTTTGGTAGCTTGGCGGAGGGAAGTCTAAGCAGGTCAGTTACCCAAACAGAACAGGCTGACCCCAGCCCCGGTGGCTCCCCTTTTCTAACAAGGCCACTCTGACCGGGGATCGTGCACTGTAGCATAGTCACACAGACATTCCTGGCCCCAGTCCTGGTCCTATAAACCTTTGGAGCACTATGGGAGTGGATGCCTCCGTACTGGGATGCTGGCCACAGGGCATGCAGACCACTCACGCCTGCTCTAGAGCAGGGGTAACAAGGAGGATTGTGTGGGCTCTGCTGCTCTGCTGTGAGATTCCCTCCGAACTGGCCTTGCACTGGCCCCCTTCTCTCCATCTCCACTGCTCAATTTGAACCCAGGACACTGTCAACTCTCATGGCACCTACTCTCCAAATGGTTGCCCTGTTTCCATTCTTTTCTATTTCCAATTCATTCTTTACCTTTAACTGGCAAGTTTCATGTTTTCCCCTGTCACAAAAGGAGAGTTTCAGAGAAATGAGAACTGTTACAGAAATAAAGAACACCACCTTTTTTGCATGTAAGAGTGTGGTATGTATATTTTCAGCACGACTATCTGTGTTCTTTATTTCTTGAAATAAAGAACACAGCACCAAAATCGGTCTCAAGTTTAAAATCAGATCGTGTCATTCACCGCTTAGATCGCTTCAATGGCTCCCCGCTGCACTTAGAATACAGTTCACCTTCCGCACCTTGACCCACAAGCGTGAGCCGCCTGCCGCCTCCAGCCTCCGGCCTCCTACTGTCATCTTACCTCTTGAAAACCTTTTTTTCTTCTGTCTCTTTTTTTCAGTTGACCAGGCACTTATTTTTCTTTTCTTTCCTTAAAAGAAAGAATACAGATCATCTTTTATAACCACACACATAAATCTGACAAGCTTCTGTGTCAACAACGCTCAAACCACAGTGGCTAGGAGGTGACCTTAGGTGATGCTGCTTCTCGGAGTAATGGGGGAAAGGGAAAGGAAATTCTAAAGTGGCCACGGAGGGAGAGACATGAAGAAAAGGAGACTAGGTAACGGATTTCTAGAAGCTTCATTCTGAAATGGAGGGGAACTACGGAGGCAGGTGAAGGGAGATGGGGGTTAAGAGAAAGTTCCTTTGTGAGCTGGGATAGGCTTGGGCGTTGGCTGGATGCAGACCCTTGTGGGAAGCCGATGCTGAACCCTACTGTCAGGCGAGCTGGAAGGACTGCCCTGGAGAGAAGGAGGGAGCCAGGGAGGAGGGGACATTGGTAGCCTGAAGTTTGGGGATTCCTGTCTGAGGCCTTTCTATGAAGTAGGAGGAAAACTGATCTCTTGAGAAAAAAAAGGAGCATTGAGAGGGTCAGAAGTTTGACAAAAAGAGCTCAAGGTCTGAAAGGATCATCATAGGAAGTGGGATGGACACATGGTGTGGGGGGATCGTTTAGGTGAAATCGTGACAACACAGTGGGTGCAGTCTGCCCTGCTGTGTGCCTCTCCCCAGCAGAGCCTGCTTTTAGAGGCAGTGTGCAGAAAGCAACAATGGACTCCTCCAAGGCCTTCCAGAGAGTTCTAGGAAAAGGTAGAGTCAAGGCAGGTTGGGTATTGGCAATAGGCTACTGAAATGATGGCTCTTGGGCTCTAAGCTGGTATGAAGGGGCATGAGGAAAGGCAGATGACGGACTGGAAAAGGGAGAGGCCAGCAGACTGGTCATCCTCATGAGGTTGAAGGGCAGCTACAGAGGGAACACACTACAGGAAGAAATCAGGGAAGGATATTTTTGAATTAATTTTTTAAGATTGTGCTGAGGAGGGAAATCAGAGGTTGAACGATTGTTGTAGAAGGAGGAGACTTCAAGGATTTGGTGTCGAGAAAAGAATTATTTAATCATTGGGAAGTTGAGCCAGGTTTGAGTGATGAAGGGCCTGTGAATTGTCTTTGGGTGTGGAAGGCCAAGAATGGTGGAGGAAAAGTGATTGGAAACTAGCAGATGAAAGACTGGAGAGGTCAGGGTGCTGGATGGGCCTGTTATTCACGTGCACCTTGAAGGTGTCCAAGATGATCACAGGGCTTGAAACAGAAAAACTCCAAGTCACCATTGTGTTCTGCTGGGGAGTGGAGAGAGAGTCACGGAGTGACACTGATGAAGGAGTGAATATTTCACTTGAATGGTTAAGCCTCAGAAAAGGGGATGGGGGAGCAAGGGGCTGGCTGGGGACAGCGGGGAGCAGGCATGAACATCCAGCCTGCCTTTCACGCTGAGGTGAGCAGCAGCAGAGAATATGTAGCTACATCTTAAGGGACAGCAGCGTGCTCTTGGGAAACCACCTTTCAGTTAAAGGAGGTACAACTAACCCTCCAAGCTGCGGCGGATGTAGGAGAGCTTGGCAATCTCAGAACAGGCGATTTCAAGGGGTGTCTATCTGCGTGACCCTAAATGCCTTCTGCTTTTCCTATGATTTCGTGAAGGGCTTAAAGGAAGGAGCTGCAGAAATGACTTGAACTGAGCATCATGACTACAACCACAGGGTGAGTGCTCACGACAAAATCCGATCAGAACAGGACGGAGCTCCAGAGCTCCGCAGGCCCCTCCCGACGTCTGCAGGAGGGAGGCCATCCTTACCTTTCCTGACGGGGGCTGGGCTGGCTGCCTCCTGGGGCTCCTCTGGCTCCTTTGGCTCAGGAGAATCATTTCTTATCACTGACAAGGGAAGCAATTCGTTTCAGAGGTCAGATGGGCTCAAGAGAAAGTGCTGAGGGAGCTTAATGCGAGAACAAAAGGAAGGAGGGCATGTGTGGCCACAGGGTTCCCTGGTTCTGCCTTGATTCGATCAACATCGTGGTTACTGTGACCTGCGTGAGTATCACAGAACCAGGGAGCAGCTGCCAGCAGAGGGCTCAGTTTGGCCCATGTGGACGGACTCCCCTTAGTCAATGGCAGACAAGTACAGGGAGGGGCCCTCAGTAGCCCTCACTTGGGGAATGCGCCTGAGAGCAGTGGAAGTGGTGGCCTTGAATTCTGAAGGTCACAGTGAAGGCAAATGTTTGCCATATGAAAAGTGCATGTTATTGCTTAGACGTCTGTGAATGGATATTTTAAACCTGTTCTACCTGTGACTGTTTCACCTTGAGAAACAGGGAAAGAGGCTAAGTGCCTTATACATTTCAGCTGAAGAAAGCAGGCGCCAGCTGGCACTTGCTAGCACTTGTTAACAGCAAATAAACACAAAGTTCTTAGTTTCTGCTGCACTAGGAGAGACAGAGGGATCAAAGCCATCACAGAGGCCTGTCTCAGGAAAGGCTGTCACCTTTTCATTTTCACAAGGCTGTGACATCCGGCTCAAATTCCGGTCTGTTTAGGAACAGGGAACTGGGGCAGGTGGCAAACAGTCACTAAACCCTTTAAACAATTTGCTACATTTCAAAAATTTTTAATATCAATTTTAAAAATCCAAACCTATAGAAATTTGGAGGGTTGACAGTGACAGTTCCCCACAGTCAGGGTGGGGGCTGAGAAGGAGGATCATCCATGTCCAGGGCACCGATTCAGTGTTAGGGCCACACAGTGACTTCGCTCTGCATTTTGATGGAGCAGTTTTGAGCTCTACCTTAATGAAGTAGCCCCAGAGAGTCACCGAGTCCCACAACCCCGCCCTGGCTCAGTCCTTCCCTCTTCCCTCGCTTTCCCCCCACAGTGCGCTTGAGCGTCAGTTGGGCGGGCCTGTTGGACATCACAGCATCGGACTGGCTGTGGCCGAGTCCCTGACAAGCGGTCCTGCGCCAGGTAGGGCCACTGGTTCCCCTCTTTTTCTTGGTCATACCCAGTTCTTTCTCTTGGGGTTCCTGCCACCAGCCTCCCTGTCTGCAGGTGTGTGTCCGCCCTTCACAGCTACCTTGAGCTAACCTAAGCCAGCCCCAAGTACATTACCTTGCGCAGCGGCAGGGGGAGTGTCGGGCTCCTGCAGTGCGTCTTCTTCGTCATTTATGTGGGCTGTGAAGTTGGTCATTGAGGAGAGGAAGAAAAATCATTACAAGTTACAGGGACAGGATGTGGGGGAGAAGAGTGAAGGGAAAAAAGGCCTGGCGCAGATGGAGTATGAAGGTCCAAGGGCAGAGGGTTGGGCTGTTGCAGGGGTGGAAGCAGGTGCTCTGGGCCCTATTCCCACCCAGGCCCCTCACAGTGTCCATAATCCTTCTAGAAAGGGCTGAGGATGGGAGGTGGGTGTATGGAAGGGGCAGATGAACACCAAGATGGGACCCTGGGGTTCTAGACGTGGCCATAGGCACCCAGGCCAGCGATGCACAGGTGTCAGAGCATCTGTTTCTCACCTGGAGTGGTCCTTCCTTTCTGGACGACCCTGGGAGGAGACTTGGCAGGGCTGGCAGGGCTGGGTGGCTTGTGCAGGACCGTAGCACTGTACTGAGGGGTTGCTCTGGGCTGACTGACACTGGGCACAGCCGTGGAGCATCTCCGTGGGAGGCTCTGGGGGGCTGGCAGCGGCAGCCGGTTCTGGGGAAGGCTTCTTTCTGCGGGGTTGGCTGGGACTTCAAAGAGGTTCACTGTGGCTCTGCTCCATCCTTGGCAGGCAGTGATGACTGGGGATGGTAAAGGAGCACATCAGCACCCTAGAGAACTCGGAGTTACATGGGGCAGGGATTTCTTTCCACGCGCCTTCCGCCAGGCTGGGGCATGGAGTTATTCACTGTCCCCGAGGTGTGGGGAGTCAATCTGTCATCACGGTCCATCTGTGGCCACTTTCTAATTTATGAATTTGATCTGGGCGCTCAGCGCCAGAATAACTGTATCTCGCCTCTGATCTAACATGAAAGTGGTTTCACACATAAAGTTGAGTTTCACTTTGTCCCCAGGGATTTACTTTTTTTTTTAGCTTTTCCTTAATTTTGGTTTCAGAATTTAGACAATTATGAACAACAATGCTTTAATTGAAATAGATGTCCCTGTTTTAACAAATAAACATATCACACTTCCCTGTAGCAAATAAGATAAAATATAACTTTCTTTTCATAGTGTTTCCCCAGACTCAGCTTCTGTGCCTCCTCGCCTTGCACCCTGTGACCTGGCCACACTCAGCTTCCTTCCCACCCCTGACACCCCAGGCCCTCGGCTTCCCCCAGGCTGTCCCCTGCTTAGCCAGTGGTGGCTTTCTCTTAGGCTTCTTCTCCAGCGTTGCTTCAGGAGTAAAGTTGTTTCAACCAGTGAAGAGAAACAGGCAAGGTGAGATTTTGGAGAGGGGCCCAGAAAAAAAATCACCAGATTTGTTGACCTGGAAGGATGTTTGAGCTCAGCCGGGTCAGGGGACACATCAGTGTGTGGCCCCTCTGGCTGTCAGGCTTGTCTGGCACGGCCTCTGAGAACACACTTCTCCCAGCCCTGCCCCGATGCTGCCAGGCGCAGGAGCCCCCATGCAGCTGTACCTGCCTGGAGGGTGACTCTTCTCCTTTTTGCCCCTTTAGCTCAAGGATTCGGTTCTCCTGGGGGAGGAGCCTCTGGATGGAAAAGTGTCAGAGAGCAGAGCAAGGGCCACCGGCGGTGGTGCTTGGCTGCTGTCTCCCCGCCCTTCTCAGATAAGTGAACCTTGTGTTTCTGCTCAAACCCAAAATGGCTTTATCATCTGCTCCTCTTACTTCTTTTTTCCGAGCTCTATCATTGCAATTTTTACTACTCCTTTATTTATTCAGTTCTTTCCCCCCTAAGTGTGTTTCATGCTCCACGTCTTTCTCATAGTCTCTTTCTGTCTCTGTGTCCCCAATTCCCCTCCCCCTCTTCCCTCCTCCAGCCTCCCAGGTCTCCTCTTTAGAGAAGCGATTAACATCCCAGGCCCTGGTATTAGGAGATCCAAGTAGGACTTCTGGCTCTGCTCTTAACAGACAGATAACTTTGGGAAAGTGATTTTGAGCATTAATTTCCTTATGTGTCACATGGGATAATTACGATGTCACAGGATTGTTTTAAATGTGATATGAGATAATCATATGAAGTGCCTAGGATATTGCCTGGCACATACCAATCACTCAAAAGAAAAACCCCCTCGCAAAAAAAGATATTATTACTTATCCCTACCCATTACTCTCCCTTTCTGGCTCTCCCTGTCCTTCCATCAGTAAGGGTGTCTGGAACATTGCATTTCCGTCACATTATGCATTCCCTAGAGACTGCCCAGGGTGCTAAACTGTACAATTTCCCCCCAAATTCAGAGAACAGGTCAGACAGAAACATTCGTGACTTGGAAAGTCATCTTAGAGAGCCAGGGCCACAGGCGACCCTTGCTGCCTCGCCGGTGAGAGGCCACGGCCCACGCCTCCCTCCCTGCCAGAGAGAAAGCGGGCAATTCCAGTGCCCCCCCCACGGGCTGGAGAGCAATGCAAACTTTCAGCGCAGCACCTTCCCTCACACCCCAGGCTCTGTACTCTGCAGCCCCGCAGGAATCCAGGAGGCCTCATACCGTTCATGAAGCTTCTGTGCACTGCCCTCAGGTCGGGGTATTCGCGCAGGTTGATTGGGCTGAACAACATCTCCAGAAACGTCACATTAAACGGCTCCTCCAGTTTGGTGAGAATGTTGTACGCCACTCTGGACACGGGGACCATATTTC